>NW_028225103.1:447500-470000 GCF_056783735.1 Eptatretus burgeri | reverse complement strand
ACCTCCGTCTGGTCATCTCCCAGTGGAGCACAACGTCATGGTGATATCACAGTGTTGCTGGAGCTTGGACGACGGATTATAATTATACATGTATTGTATATATATATATATATATATATGTATCGATCGATATATTCTCCTGGATAAACCTGCTCACGATGGTAGCGGCAAGATGGAAGTAGCCATCCTAACTTAGTAGAATGTTGCCATACACACCCCGAGTCCATTGGCATCGTCATCTCTTGCAGGAGAACGTGATTTGTCGGAGCGGAAGAAAGTGGGCGGAGCGGAAGAAAGTGGGCGGAGACTCCGCGTTCTCGGCTGAAGTGGAAGCGTCGCCACGCTCTGCTTTTCCACCAATCGGAACGCATCGCTCCTTTGCTCTGCTATTGGTTGGGGGTCATGGGCGTGTCCTTGCTTCCTTTCAAAGACCAATGAGGATAAATTGTTTCACAGCTCTCCTCCCTATTGGCCGCGGGGTGAGAGGATTTCAAACGTGAGGTAATCGACGCTCCGCAGGAGAAACGAGGCCGTTATGGACTTGGTTCCCAGGTTCAGCTTGTTCCAGGAGTCCCAGACGTTCGCTGAGACCGGAAATCTCTCGGGAATGCTTTCCCTGGAGGAGACTTGGGACCAGGTGAGCATGTCGGGTGAGGACGTTCGACCTGCGGTTCGTGTTCTGGATTCCTGTCTGAGTGGAAGTGGTGGTCACGTGATCAGGCGATGGATCACGGGTTTTTGGGAGAGGAAGGTTGTTGTTGGGAGCTGTAGGTGATTTCTGAGGCCTTCGTCGAGCAAACAGTGTGGGACGGACTGAAAGCAGGACACAACCAGTTGCCATGGCAACACGGGTCATCTTTTTCTCCTCTCATGTTCCTTGTGCTGACGTTTCATGGACTGAGGTCACCGTGGATCCACCAACAGGTGATTGTGTCATCTCGTGGTGATATAAACATCCTCCTCCTCATCAGACATTGAGCTCGGTGGTCCCAACAATGTTTGTGGACATACTCCGTGTACTCGAACCCCCTGTCCCCCAGTCTCTGCACCTCCTCTTCCATGACATCACCTTGTTTGGGAAGAACAAGCATCCAGTACACTTCACTACCGTCGAACGAGGGGGGTCTGGGTCAAGACCATCTGATAATCGTTTCCGTAAATGATATATATATATATATGTATTGGTTGGCTGACTGCCTGAGTCACGGGATTGGTTTGGTTTTAGTCGCGATCTTTATTGTGACACCGGTATCCCAGGTCCACTTGTGTGCTGGGTATTTTCCTCTTAAAGCCGGTTGTCTCACCTGCTCGCGCACGCCTCGACGTCGTCACGTGACTGCGTTTATCCCGGCACAGTTCCACTTCCTTCACCTCCTGAGTGCTGTGTTCATGGTTCGAGTCGAACCGAAGGTTCCAAATGAGTTGACGCGATCGACTTGCGCTGGAGGATTTTGGTTCATGTGACCAGTGTCGGTAGAACAATTATTTTGTGAATATGTTGGTGTGGAACGGGACATGGACCAGATTTTTGGATGGGACAACAATTTCCTGCAAAAGAAGGCTTGCTTCCTGATGCAGCACCCTCTGGCGTGGCACTGCACCAAAGCGCAGCGTCATCGGATCGGATGACGAAGCAATTGTTCCCCAGAAGCAGGCTGATAGGTTCTTACCCACAAAATAAAATATACTGGGCAACGTCGAATATCCCTGCTTGTGTATACATATATATATATATATATATATATATATATATATATATATATATATATATATATATATATATATATATATATATATATCCGTGATAATGTTTCCATTAGAATATTTGGATGTGATGCTACAATTGAAGCGAGAAGGACACTCGGAAGAGCGCGTAGCTCTGCCGCACAATGCCTGATCCAATATAACTTATCAGGATAAATAAATTATTAAAAGATCGTGCTGTGTATCATATTCAGACCCGATCTCGCAATTGGGAAGAATCACTTAAATAAATTAAATAATCCTCATCCGGATTGGGATCTTCACCAAAATTGAATTAATTCTTCCTCGTCACACACCCAACATGTCCACCCAACATGTCCACCCAACATGTCCACCCAACATGTCCACCCAACATGTCCACCCAACATGTCCACCCAACAAGTCCACCCAACATGTCCACCCAACATGTCCACCCAACATGTCCACCCAACATGTCCACCCAACAAGTCCACCCAACATGTCCACCCAACATGTCCACCCAACATGTCCACCCAACATGTCCACCCAACAAGTCCACCCAACATGTCCACCCAACATGTCCACCCAACATGTCCACCCAACATGTCCACCCAACATGTCCACCCAACATGTCCACCCAACATGTCCACCCAACATGTCCACCCAACATGTCCACCCAACATGTCCACCCAACATGTCCACCCAACATGTCCACCCAACATGTCCATCCAACATGTCCACCCAACATGTCCACCCAACATGTCCACCCAACATGTCCACCCAACATGTCCACCCAAAATGTCCACCCAACATGTCCACCCAACATGTCCATCCAACATGTCCACCCAACATGTCCACCCAACATGTCCACCCAACAAGTCAACCCAACATGTCCACCCAACATGTCCACCCAACATGTCCACCCAACATGTCCACCCAACAAGTCCACCCAACATGTCCACCCAACATGTCCACTCAACATGTCCACCCAACATGTCCATCCAACATGTCCACCCAACATGTCCACCCAACATGTCCACCCAACATGTCCATCCAACATGTCCATCCAACATGTCCACCCAACATGTCCACCCAACATGTCCACCCAACATGTCCATCCAACATGTCCACCCAACATGTCCACCCAACATGTCCACCCAACATGTCCATCCAACAAGTCCACCCAACATGTCCACCCAACATGTCCACCCAACATGTCCACCCAACATGTCCATCCAACATGTCCATCCAACATTTCCACCCAACATGTCCACCCAACATGTCCACCCAACATGTCCACCCAACATGTCCACCCAACATGTCCATCCAACATGTCCACCCAACATGTCCACCCAACATGTCCATCCAACATGTCCACCCAACATGTCCACAACATGTCCACCCAACATGTCCATCCAACATGTCCACCCAACATGTCCACCCAACATGTCCACCCAACATGTCCATCCAACATGTCCATCCAACATGTCCACCCAACATGTCCACCCAACATGTCCACCCAACATGTCCATCCAACATGTCCACCCAACATGTCCACCCAACATGTCCACCCAACATGTCCATCCAACAAGTCCACCCAACATGTCCACCCAACATGTCCACCCAACATGTCCATCCAACATGTCCATCCAACATTTCCACCCAACATGTCCACCCAACATGTCCACCCAACATGTCCACCCAACATGTCCACCCAACATGTCCATCCAACATGTCCACCCAACATGTCCACCCAACATGTCCATCCAACATGTCCACCCAACATGTCCATCCAACATGTCCACCCAACATGTCCACCCAACATGTCCACCCAACATGTCCACCCAACATGGGATAAACATTGCTTGTTGTGCTTTGAAAGTTTAGTTGTTTTTTGTTGTCGTTGTTGTTGTTGTTGTAGTTGTTGTTGTTGTTGTTGTTGATCTTTTCATTTTAAACAGCAAATTTGTGTGAATTTTTTACGAAAATGATATTCACATTGCCATGGCAGTGACTGATACTTTCACTGAAATGGGATAGTGATCCAAGTCCGTGTGAAACTTTATGGAACCCTTTGTCCTGTTTCACCGCAGGTGTGCCTTGAAATGGAACGACACCTGCAGAATAAGTCCAGCGACAAGGATGCAACAGGTATCAACAAGGAGGACAGTAGGGCCTTGCAGAGGTTTTTGGTGTCTTACGTCGAATCTGAGGGGCTGGGACAGCCTCCGACCCAAGGAATCGTTGCCCCAGACCTGGCGACCCAGGAGATGGTCACGTACGTGGTTCCTTCGGAGGCTCTTGCAGTAACAACTTGGGACGGTGTTCCTTGGGGGAGTGGACCCTTGGGAGTCGGTGTCGAAGCGATGGCTGCTATTCCACCTCCTCCACCGACAGTTGTGCCACGAGCTGTTGCTCTGATGGCCACAGCAGCCGTCACAACGAGCAGTGTGTCTGCCACACCAAACCCAGCTTTAGCTCCACTGGTCCCAGAGAGTAGTGTCGAGCAGTTGAACGAGGCATCGAACTTGACACTGCCTTCATCTCCTGAGCCCGAGACGGAGGACAGGCCCAAGTTGCAGGAGGCTTCGGGACGGCCCGTTATCAAGCAGTTAGGCCGCAAATATGGGAAGCTTGGACAGAATGGAACTGATGACTCACTGGACGGCACGATGTACATCTATCTTTGTTTATTCACTGGATGCGGAAAAGTCTTCACCAACACTTCGCACATCAAGGCACATGTGCGCACACACACGGGTACGAGGACTCAACTCGCAATGGTTGCTGTCATTTCTGAGTTTAAAAATCTAAAAATTATTTTATGATTGTTTAATGAGGGTAATGACACCTCCCTGTTGCAGGCTCTACTTCTTCATATTCTTCCTGTCCCTCTCTCTTCGTACGCAGCACGTAGCTGCTCGTACCGTCATTGCTAGGGAGCGTGGCTGTGCCGTTGATGCAGTACACCCTGTAGGTTAGAGATATGTAATCAGTTCAAGGTGCCGGCTCGATAACTCGCCTACTCTTCATTCAACACACCATGGGATCGAACGTCGACGAGCAGGTGGGAAACCGGGCTCAACGCCCATCCGAGGGACGGCACACTTTGTGATGCGTGCGAAGCGCAAATTTCGGACTGTTTATATTCTGGTCCGGAATCGAACCCAGAATAGGCAGCTTGTAGTTCTACATTTCATAAGAAACATCAGCTTAAGAGAAATTGTCTGAACCAGGAAGTGCCGCCCCTTGTTTCAGAAGGATATTGCCATCTGGTTCCAGATTGGAGGTTCCATAAAGCCACAGAGAAGTTGATGGATGCAACATTAGTTGCAGTGACGTCATAAGTGAAACGGCGTTGCAAACTGCTGAAACAATAACTATTGTACAATGGGTCGATGATCCGTTTTGATTTGTCTTAATCTTTTGGGCAGGGTTCATCGGTCCCAATAACAAGCCGGCAGGCATTCCTCACTCGGAAAAAACAATGCCAGGAAACTTTTTCCCCCCATTGTCAGCCATCATCCAAGACCTGCTGTCGGGAATACAACCCAAGCTTTGGGATGTGACGGCATCACACACCTGCACGCAGGTCGATTGTGCGGGCTTGCTGTCATCGGAGCAGATGTTAATCCACTCATTCTCTCTCCTTCCCTCCCGCGCAGGTGAGAAACCGTACAAGTGCTTGTGGAAAGGCTGTGAGTGGCGGTTCCCACGGAATGATGAGCTCAAGCGACACTATCGCAAGCACACCGGAGCGAAGCCGTACAAGTGTGCAAACTGCGGCAGGTATGGCAGCAAACGTAGTCGTTCGCGTCGTTTCCGCCACTCCTTTCAGCCACCTTTACCATGAAGCCAACACCAGGCCTTTGTGCGTGTCCCTTCCGCCAATTTTATCTGAAGCCATGGTATTTCACCTCGACACGTGTGTCGGAACGAAGTGTTTTAGTTTTCTTCCAATTGCACTGCAAGTGAAAGGTGATGTCGTCAACTGGTGCAGCGGTCTTCCTCTTGAGTGTGAGAACTGCTGTGTTGCATTTCAATTGAACCTTTTTCCAACATGGATTGCCATGTTGCTCATAAATTGTCACATTTGTTGACTTCTTGCTGTTGTTGTTGTTGTTGTTGTTGTTGTAGTTGTTGCTATCTCCTCGGTGTCCAGATCTTTCTCAAGATCGGATCACTTCGCCCTGCACGTGAAGAGGAACACCTGTGCTGCCCCGAGACGAATGGCGACCTCGTGTAGAAGACAGCAGCCTGTGTAGACCACAGGGATGGTTCCGCCGTGCGCGTCACTTTTGCCGACATGGAAATTACAAATGAACGGGTGTTGAGTACCTTTGATAGAGAAGAACGTTCTAGAACGCCGTTTTGCAACTTATTTTGTGTGGTTTGCACAGCAGTGAGCTGATTCTTACTTTGACACATATCTCGGGCTGAGGGTGTCGTTACCCAAGACGACCTCATTTTGAGGTGCTCCAAACGTTGACTTCTCGGTCCTTCACCCGTTTGTTTGTTTTTTGTGGACCTTGACAATTCGGCCACAGAATTACACACCGTCTGCTATTCCTGGCCTGGGTTTGTTCTTGCAGTGTCAGATTCCTCAATTTCTCCAACCACTGCAGAACGACCCTGCTCCGCTCCAACCAGCCCCTCTCGGAATAGTCCGTGCTCAAGGCCCATCGTTCTCATCAGGACCTCAAATTCCACATTATCGTTTAAATGTGTCGTTACGAACTCACCAAGTCACGCGGACACGACTCCAAAATAACTCGAAGAGCTGATCGGTTTTGACACTGCCAGATGTGACTTTCAATGCCCAAGTGTCAACTGTGCTGCAGACATCTTTGGACATCTGTGGCCGGCTTTTTGTCACCATCTCCGCAACCCTGGCATGATGGCTTTGCACCCATTAATTTATTTTTTAATTATTTATTTCTTCCTTGCACACACCCCTTTATTTAAACCTCTGTAACCCTGGCATGATGGCTTTGCACCCATTAATTTATTTTTTAATTATTTATTTCTTCCTTGCACACACCCCTTTATTTAAACCTCTGTAACCCTGGCATGATGGCTTTGCACCCATTAATTAATTTAAAATTATTTATTTTTCCCTTGCACATACCCCTTTATTTAAACCTCTGTAACCCTGGCATGATGGCTTTGCACCCATTAATTTATTTTTTAATTATTTATTTCTTCCTTGCACACACCCCTTTATTTAAACCTCTCACCCTGGGCATGATGGCTTTGCACGCATTAATTAATTTAAAATTATTTATTTTTCCCTTGCACACCCCCTTTATTTAAACCTCTCACCCTGGCATGATGGCTTTGCACCCATTAATTTATTTTTTAATTATTTATTTCTTCCTTGCACACACCCCTTTATTTAAACCTCTGTAACCCTGGAATGATGGCTTTGCACCCATTAATTTATTTTATTTTATTTAATTTTTTGCTTGCACATACCCCTTTATTTAAACCTCTCACCCTGGCATGATGGCTTTGCACCCATTAATTTATTTTTTAATTATTTATTTCTTCCTTGCACACACCCCTTTATTTAAACCTCTGTAACCCTGGCATGATGGCTTTGCACGCATTAATTAATTTAAAATTATTTATTTTTCCCTTGCACACCCCCTTTATTTAAACCTCTCACCCTGGCATGATGGCTTTGCACCCAATAATTTATAAAAAAAATTTTATTTTTCTCTTACACGCACACCTTTATTTAAACCTCTGTAACCCTGGCATGATGGCTTTGCACCCATTAATTAATTTAAAATTATTTATTTTTCCCTTGCACACACACCTTTATTTAAACCTCTAACCCTGGCATGATGGCTTTGCACCCATTAATTTATTTTTTAATTATTTATTTTTCCCTTGCACACACACCTTTATTTAAACCTCCAACCCTGGCATGATGGCTTTGCACCCATTAATTTATTTAAAATTATTTATATTTCCTTGCACACACCCCTTTATTTCAACCTCTAACCCTGGCATGACAGCTTTGCACCCATTAATTTATTTTAAAAAAATTTTTTCCCTTGCACATACCCCTTTATTTAAACCTCTGTAACCCTGGCATGATGGCTTTGCACCCATTAATTTATTTTTTAATTATTTATTTTTTCCTTGCACACACCACTTTATTTCAACCTCTAACCCTGGCATGATGGCTTTGCACCCATCAATTAATTTTTTAATTATTTATTTTTCACTTGCACACACCTTTATTTAAACCTCGAACCCTGGCATGATGGCTTTGCACCCATTAATTTATTTTATTTTTTTATTTTTTCCTTGCACATACCCCTTTATTTAAACCTCTGTAACCCTGGCATGATGGCTTTGCACCCATTAATTTATTTAAAATTATTTATATTTCCTTGCACACACCCCTTTATTTCAACCTCTAACCCTGGCATGACAGCTTTGCACCCATTAATTTATTTAAAAAAAATTTTTTCCCTTGCACACACCCCTTTATTTAAACCTCTGTAACCCTGGCATGATGGCTTTGCACCCATTAATTTATTTAAATTTTTTTCCCTTGCACACACCCCTTTATTTAAACCTCTGGAACCCTGGCATGATGGCTTTGCACCCATTAATTTATTTTGAATTATTTATTTTTTCCTTACACACACCCCTTTATTTAAACCTCTGTTACCCTGGTTACACCCATAAATTTTTTTATTTTTTTATTTTTTTCTTGCACACACCCCTTTATTTAAAAATTACAATTTTTTTTAACTTGGTCACACCCCTTGATTCTTAAAAATTATTTTATATATTTAAAAACTATTTATACATTTACATGGAGTTCGTCCAAGGCAGAAAACAACCTTGGGGAAGGAGCAAATTAAGTTGTTGCAATCTCCGTCATGTTATGCCACCACCCCCCCCTACCCCCGTCAAGTTTTGTTCAAATTGAACAAGTAGCAACCGAATATATCATTCTTCCTCCCTTTGAGGCAAAGCCCCATCTTCATGCTTTTAGTATGGTGTCACCATGAAGGAATTGGAAATATTCAAAGGGTGCTTCATTGAAAAGGAAGATCGTGATTGAAATAAATATTTTAAAGATCCATAAAAAGGGTGTGAGACTCCCAATTGGTGAACATGATCAATCCTTTTGGAGGATTCTCAGAGAAGCAATTGTTGCCGAAGACCATACCACACTGAATATGGTTGATCTCATCTCATCTTGAAAAGCAAAACAGTCTCAGGCTTGGTTAGTACCTGGATGGGAGACTACCTGGGAACACCAGGTGTTGTCAGCTTTTTTCTCTGCAGGGGGAGTCTTCTTTTGATTTTTCTCTTTGTTCAGATGCTTTCTCTGGTGAATTCGTTTTCACCATTTAAACTGCTGCTTGTGAAGCTGAGTAGCTGTTCAGCAGTCCAAAAAGGAGGCCTCGGCCTGTTGTTAACTTTCGAGTAATTGGTTGTATTGAGGTTGCAAGTGTCATTTGTTGCCGGCATTAGTTGGTGGATGTTTAAGATCCCACGGTGTCCTTTGCGAAGAGGAGGCGATGCATCGCCAGCACCATGGGCAGATTCTAAATTCCTGCCCAAACCTACAGAGGGCATTGCATCAGCGGCACATCCTTATACTCAGCCAATGATGCCAACCCGCAGCCTTGTGCTGAATATGATCGAGGAAGAAGAGTTTTTCTCTGATCTGTGACATCACTGCAGGTAATAATTGGTGATGTTTGCCCTGGCAACAATTGAAACAATTAGTTTCTTTCAATAACGAAAAACGTCAACTCCCGACCAGAGCGGCTGCTGGGATCATGCTATTTTCATTATTATCGTTCATTTTATTGCAATCATTATTTTGTTTGTTTTAATGTTAATATTATTATGCTATGAACATGATTGTTGTTATCTCGCCACTGAAAGTGGGCAGAGGTTATGTTTTCACCCTTGTCTGCCTGTTTGTCTGTCTGTCTATCTGTCTGTCTGTCTGTGAACCGGATATCTCAAAATGGTGGCATACTTAAGTGCCCCGTAAACATTTTTGCCTGCACACATACAATCATTTCTATCACATAAAGAGGATCACTGCACATCTTTCCTGACCGGTTGTCAGCTTGCTCGTATATGCATGAGCTCTCACGGAGGGGATTTCGAATAGATTTGTGAAAACCAACCAGTTTCAGCAAATCATCCGTACCTGTGACGTGTTCACTCAGACTAGCAGGTTACGTGTCATTTTATAGTTACTCGGCGTGGTTAAAATGTTTAACAAGTTCACAGCACACTAATGTATCGACTGGACACGATGTAGTGGGGTCGGAATGACACCGTCAGTACCTCCACATCCTTGGAACAACACCATTGAGGTTCCATAAAATCTTTGGTCCAATTCAAATTCACCAACATACATAACGCGCCATCTTTGGCCTTGCCGGATGACGCATCTCGATCGCCCGAATCATCTCAAATCCATCGAAGGTCACGTCATCACCTCCACCGAGCAACGTCATTCTGTTCTTCATCGAGCGAGAGCTCATCGAAGGGAAAACAGGACCCGGTACCTTGTGGTCTCCTCGTTTAAACCGTCGCTGAAGACCTCCACGAGCACCTCGTTTTTTTTATTCCCCTTAACCCTGAGAGTACCATTGTCAAATGGCAGGTGAGCAACATATCATTGGGAAACACCATCAGTTGTGTGGGAAGGAAGGTTCAGCAAGAACTCTGGAGTGTACGTGATGACGTCATCTTGGGAAGAACGTCCATGAAGTGAGGAACAAATGTTTGTCCAACCCGTCAGCGCTGGTACATTTCGAATAGTGATTTATTATTTTATTATATACATGGTCGAGGCTCGTGGAACGGTGGAAGAGCTTGTTCGAGGTCACCGAACGAATCAGGGACAGAAAGGACAGTTGAGAGAGGGGGATATAACCAACAGCGGAGTTGAAGGCCAAAATCGAGGCAGCCTGGGACAAACATTGGGTGTTAGGTGGACAAGATGATACCTGGGGTGAACTAGATGGGATGGGAAACTTCCTGGAGGGAAAACTAGAAATTTGGAAGGAGGTTGAGGAATTGGGGCAGGGGTGAGGGGGGCAGACGATTTAAGCATTATGTTATTGCTATGTTTAGTGATGAGATCCAGTAGGTGTGAAAGGTGTGTGCAGGTACATGACTTTCTCTCCTTGTGTAATGTTGCACCATTGTCCGTAATTCATCCTGTTACATGCCCTGAGGGCCCCAGTGTTGCACATCATGGTGATATGACAGTGTTGCTGGAGGTTGGACGGCGGATTATAATTATACTTGTATTATATATATATATATATATATATATATATATATATATATATATATATATATATATATATATATATCGATATATTATCCTGTATAAACCTGCTCACGATGGTATCGGCAAGATGGAAGTAGCCATCCTCACTTCGTGGAATGTTGCCAAACACACCCCGAGTCCATTGGCTTCCTCGTCTCTTGCAGGAGAACGTGATTTGTCGGAGCGGAAGAAAGTGGGCGGAGCGGATGAAAGTGGGCGGAGACTCCGCAATCTCCTCTGAAGCGGAAGCGTCGCCACGCTCTGCTTTTCCACCAATCGGAACGCGTCGCTCTTTTGCTCTGCTATTGGTTGGGGGTCATGGGCGTGTCCTTGCTTCCTTTCAAAGACCAATGAGGATAAAATGTTTCACAGCTCTCCTCCCTATTGGCCGCGGGGTGAGAGGATTTCAAATGTGAGGTAATCGACGCTCCGCAGGGGAAACAAAGCCGTCATGGACGTGGTTCCCAGGTTCAGCTTGTTCCAGGAGTCCCAGACGTTCGCTGAGACCGGGAATCTCTCGGGAATGCTTTCCCTGGAGGAGACTTGGGACCAGGTGAGCATGTCGGGTGAGGACGTTCGACCTGCGGTTCATGTTCTGGATTCCTGTCTGAGTGGAAGTGGTGGTCACGTGATCATGCGATGGATCACGGGTTTTTGGGAGAGGAAGGTTGTTGTTTAGAGCTGTAGGTGATTTCTGAGGCCTTCGTCGAGCAAACAGTGTGGGACGGACTGAAAGCAGGACACAACCAGTTGCCATGGCAACACCGGCCATCTTTTTCTCCTCTCATGTTCCTTGTGCTGACGTTTCATGGACTGAGGTCACCGTGGATCCACCAACAGGTGGTTGTATCATCTCGTGGTGATATAAACATCCTCCTCCTCATCAGACATTGAGCTCGGTGGTCCCAACAATGCTTGTTGACATACTCCGTGTACTCGAACCCCCTGTCCCCCAGTCTCTGCACCTCCTCTTCCATGACATCACCTTGTTTGGGAACAACAAGCCCCCAGTACACTTCACTACCGTCGAACGAGGGGGGTTTGGGTCAAGACCCTCTGACGAGGGAGTCTGGGTCAAGACCCTCTGACAAAGCATTTGTACCCAGAAGCAGGATGATAGGCTCACACCGATGTGAGAACCTTGTATGCTGGGTGTTTTACATGGTATAGTACCACGTGGTATGGTATGATTTGGTAGTGTGGTTCCATGTGGTTTTGGTAGTGTGGTACCATGTGGTTTTGGTAGTGTGGTTCCATGTGGTTTTGGTAGTGTGGTTCCATGTGGTTTTGGTAGTGTGGTTCCATGTGATTTTGGTAGTGTGGTTCCATGTGGTTTTGATAGTGTGGTTCCATGTGGTTTTGGTAGTATGGTACCATGTGGTTTTGGTAGTATGGTACCATGTGGTTTTGGTAGTATGGTACCATGTGGTTTTGGTAGTATGGTACCATGTGGTTTTGGTAGTGTGGTACCATGTGGTTTTGGTAGTGTGGTTCCATGTGGTTTTGGTAGAATGGTACCATGTGGTTTTGGTAGTGTGGTACCATGTGATTTTGGTAGTGTGGTACCATGTGGTTTTGGTAGTGTGGTTCCATGTGGTTTTGGTAGAATGGTACCATGTGGTTTTGGTAGTGTGGTACCATGTGGTTTTGGTAGTGTGGTACCATGTGGTTTTGGTAGTGTGGTACCATGTGGTTTTGGTAGTGTGGTACCATGTGGTTTTGGTAGTGTGGTACCATGTGGTTTTGGTAGTGTGGTACCATGTGGTTTTGGTAGTGTGGTAGTGTTTATGTGTGTGTATGTGTGTATCTGTGTGTATGTGTATGTGTGTGTGTGTGTGTGTGTGTATGTGTGTGTGTGTATGTGTGTATGTGCGTGTGTGTGTGTGTGTGTGTATGTGTGTGTATGTGTATGTGTGTATGTGTATGTGTGTGTGTGTATGTGTGTATCTGTGTGTATGTGTATGTGTATGTGTGTGTGTGTGTGTATGTGTGTGTATGTGTGTATGTGCGTGTGTATGTGTGTGCGTGTGTATGTGTGTGTGTGCATGTGTTTGTGTGTATGTGTGTGTGTGTGTGTGTGTGTGTTTGTGTTTGTTTGTGTGTGTGTATGTGTGTGTTTGTGTGTGTGTATGTGTGTGTGTGTGTATGTGTGTATGTGTGTATGTGTGTGTATATGTGTGTATGTGTATGTGTGTATGTGTGTATGTGAGTGTTTGCGTGTGTATGTGTGTGCGTGTGTATGTGTGTGTTTGTGTGTGTATGTGAGTGTTTGTGTGTGTATGTGTGTGCGTGTGTATGTGTGTGTGTGCATGTGTTTGTGTGTATGTGTGTGTGTGTGTGTGTGTTTGTGTTTGTTTGTGTGTGTGTATGTGTGTGTTTGTGTGTGTGTGTATGTGAGTGTTTGTGTGTGTTTGTGTGTGTATGTGAGTGTTTGTGTGTGTATGTGTGTGTGTATGTGAGTGTGTGTTTGTGTGTGTATGTGTGTGTGAGTGTGTATGTGTGTACGTAAGTGTGAGATGTATGTGTGTGTGTGTGTACGTGTGTGTGTGTGTGTATCACCATTTTTCTCAGAGCAGTTGGCATTGTGTATTGAAGTGTTTTGGACTCCACAAAAATTTAAATACAGGGCAATACCGAGTAGCCCTGCTGGTGTATGTATATATATATATATATATATATATATATATATATATATATATATATATATATATATATATATATATATAACAGCAAATTTGTGTGAATTTTTTTACTAAAATGATATTCCCATTTCCACGGGAGGAACTGATACTTTCACTGAAATGGGATAGTGATCCAAGTCCTTGTGAAACTTTCTGGAACCCTTCGTCCTGTTTCACCACAGGTGTCCCTTGAAATGGAACGATACCTGCACACTAAGCCCAGCGACAAGGATGCAGCGGGTATCAACAAGGAGGACAGTAGGGCCTTGCAGAGGTTTTTGGAGGTTAACGTCGAATCTGAGGGGCTGGGACAGCCTCCGACCCAAGGAATCGTTGCCCCAGACCTGGCGACCCAGGAGATGGTCACGTACGTGGTTCCTTCGGAGGCTCTTGCAGTAACAACTTGGGACGGTGTTCCTTGGGGGAGTGGACCCTTGGGAGTCGGTGTCGAAGCGATGGCTGCTATTCCACCTCCTCCACCGACAGTTGTGCCAGGAGCTGTTGCTCTGATGGCCGCAGCAGCCGTCACAACGAGCAGTGTGTCTGCCACACCAAACCCAGCTTCAGCTCCACTGGTCCCAGAGAGTAGCGTCGAGCAGTTGAACGAGGCATCGAACTTGACACTGCCTTCATCTCCTGAGCCCGAGACGGAGGACAGGCCCAAGTTGCAGGAGGCTTCGGGACGGCCCGTTATCAAGCAGTTAGGCCGCAAATATGGGAAGCTTGGACAGAATGGAACTGATGGCTCACTGGACGACACGATGTACATCTATTGTTGTTCATTCAATGGATGCGGAAAAGTCTTCACCAGGAGTTCCCACATCAAGTCACATGAGTACACACACACACAGGTACGAGTACTCAACTCGCAATGGTTTCTCTCATTTCCGAGTTTTAAAATCTAAAAATTATCAAATTATTTTATGATTGTTCAATGAGGGTAATGCCACCTCCCTGTTGCAGGCTCTACTTCTTCATCTTCTTCCTGTCCCTCTCCCTTCGTACGCAGCACGTAGCTGCTCGTACCGTCATTGCTCGGGAGCGTGGCTGTGACGTTGATTCAGTCCATCCTGTAGGTTCGAGATATGTAATCAGTTCAAGGTGCCGACGATATAACTCGCCTACTCTTCATTCAACACACCATGGGATCGAACGTCGACGAGCAGGTGGGAAACCGGGCTCAACGCCCATCCGAGGGACGGCACACTTTGTGATGCGTGCGAAGCGCAAATATCGGACTGTTTATCTTCTGGTCCGGAATCGAACCCACACCAGGCAGCTCGAAGGTAAGTGCTCCACTTCTGCACTATCCTGTCGGGACGAAATGATATCCCGGCAATGGCAGCAGAACGGGGTCGATGCATTTAATTTTGGGGCCAGCAGGAGCTTGCAGTGTCAGGAAATACCTTCTTGCACTTCTCACCTCCAATGCTTTTCCAGGTGAGGCCACCGGCACGCTGTGTGCGTTTGAACCGAGGAGATGTCTGGCTTCGTACCTTCTCACAGTCGCAGCTTGCATGTTGTCGGTCATTTCCTCGTTACCTTTTGGTATTATCTGACCTCATGTATCTGTTCAGGGTTTCCCATTGCGATCCTCTTTCTACATTTCATCATAACCATCAGTTTCACGGAAATTGAATGAACCAGGAAGTGCTGCCCCTGGTTACAAAAGGCTCATGCCATCCGGTTCCAGATTGGAGGTTCCATGAAGCTCCAGAGATGTTGATGCATGCAACATTAGTTGCAGTGACGTCATAAGTGAAACGGCGTTGCAAGCTGCTGATCCAATGACGACTATACAATGGGTCGATGACCCGTTTTGATTTGCCTTAACCTTTGAACTTTGCTTGGAGACATGTCGCGCGTTCTTGCATCCCTTGTGTGGACTTGCGGCGTGAGGGCTGATGCCGGAAGTGTTTCCTTTTTGTACAGAAGTTTGTTTCGGTTTGTGGGTAGCAGGGTTCATCGGTCCCAAAAACAAGCCGGCAGGCATTCCTCACTGGGAAAACAAAACAATGCCAGGAAACTTTTTTTCCCCCATTGTCGGCCATCATGCAAGGCCTGCTGTCGGGGATGTAACTTCAGCTTTGGAATGTGACGGTATCACACACCTGCACACAGGTCCATTGTACGGACTTGCTGTCATTAATCCACTCGTTCTCTCTCCATCCCTCCCCACCGCAGGTGAGAGACGGTACAAGTGCTTGTGGGAAGGCTGTGAGTGGCGGTTCCACCGAAGCGACGATCTCACGCGACACTTTCGCAAGCACACCGGAGCGAAGCCGTACAAGTGTGCAAACTGCGACAGGTGTGGCAGCAAACGTGGTCGTTCGCGTCATTTCCGCCACACCTTTCCTCCCTCTACTTTGGCCGGGATAAATTGGGTGTATTGAGGTTGAGGTTGCAGACACACCACCTGCAGATAGGTTATCGCACCGGCCCTTGAGCAGATGAGATCGTTTCGTTATTTCGGTGTAACCGGTCGAGGCTGTAAGTCCGTGCCATTCCGGTGGGTTTCGAATTGACCATTCTCAGAAACAAACCAACTGAAAACATTGCATTTTGGGGGATTGGGGGCATGGGGTCGTTCGGGGGGGCGACCGTCAAAGATTCTTCGTATTTACGATTGTTGTTTTGGAAATTTTAGTTATTTGGTTCCAAAATACAATTGCAGACTTTACTACGAGCCATTGTTTGGATTGCAGGTTGTTTGTAAGTTGCATGTTTCATGCAAGTTTGAGAGCAGGTGTCCTCCTCCTTTGTGTGCAGCACAAAGCTGTGAGTAGCATCATTTGCTGGGGGCTGATGCAGTGTCCCTGTTACCAGTACATTGGCACTCATTTTGCCAACCTCAGAAGGATGACAGGCTGAATCAACCCTTCCTGGTGTTTGTTCAATGGCCAAACAGGGACTTGAACTCAGGACCTCTCAGGACCCTCGGATCCTCAGCCAGCCACCTTGACTGTGAAGCCAACACCAGGCCTTTGTACGTGTCCCTTCCGCCAATTTTATCTTAAGCCATGGTATTTCACCTCGACACGTGTGTCGGAACGGTGTTTTAGTTTTCTTCCTTTTGCACTGCAGGTGAAAGGTGATGTCGTCAACTGGTGCAGCGGTTTTCCTCTTGAGTGTGCGGAACTACTGTGTTGCATATCAATTGAACCTTTTTTCCAACATGGATTGCCATGTTGCTCAGAAATTGTCACATTTGTTGACTTCTTGTTGTTGTTGTTTCTATCTCCTCGGTGTCCAGGTCCTTCTCAAGATCTGATAATTTGGCCCTGCACGTGAAGAGGAACACCTGTGCTGCTCCGAAACGGATGGCGACCTCGTGTGGAAGACAGCAGCCTGTGTAGACCACAGGGATGGTTCCGCCATGCGCGTCACTTTTCCCTACATGGAAATTACAAATGAATGGGTGTTGAGTGCCTTTGATGGAAAAGAACGTTCTGGAAGGCCGTTCTGCAGCTTATTTTGTGTGGTTTGCACAGCAATGAGCTGATTCTTACTTTGACACACAACGGGCTGAGGGTGTCGTTACACAAGACGACCTCATTTTGAGGTGCTCCAAACGTTGACGTCTCGGTCCTTCACCTGTTTTTTTTTGTGGACCTTGACAATTCGGCCACAGAATTACACACCGTCTGCTATTCCTGGCCTAGGTTTGTTCTTGCATTGTCAGATTCCTCAACTTCTCCAACCACTGCACAACGACCCTGCTCCGCTCCAACCAGCCCCTCTCAGAATAGTCCGTGCTCAAGGCCCGTCGTTCTCATCAGGACCTCAAATTCCACATTATCGTTTAAATGTGTCGTTACGAACTCACCAAGTCACGCGGACACGACTCCAAAATAACTCGAAGAGCTGATCGGTTTTGACACTGACAGATGTGACTTATCAATGCGCACGTGTCAACTGTGCTGCGGACATCTTTGGACATCTGTGGCCGGCTTTTTGTCACCACCTCCGCAACCCTGGCATGATGGCTTTGCACCCACTGATTAAAAATTTTCTTTTTAAAATTTCCTCCTTGGACACACCCCTTGATTAAAAAATAAAATAATGTTTTTCCTTGTACACACCCCTTAATTAAATAATGTTTTTCCTTGGACACACCCCTTAATTAAATAATGTTTTTCCTTGGACACACCCCTTGATTTTTAAAAAAATTTTCCTTGTACACACCCCCTAATTAAAAAATAAAATAATGTTTTTCCTTGGACACACCCCTTGATTAAATAATAAAATAATGTTTTTCCTTGGACACACCCCTTGATTTTTAAATTTTTTTTCCTTGTGCACACCCCTTCATTAAAAAATAAAATGTTTTTCCTTGGACACACCCCTTGATTAAAAAACAAAAAAATCCTTGCACACACCCCTTGATTAAAAAATAAAATGTTTTTATCTTGGACACACCTCTTGATTTTTTAATTTTTTTCCTTGGACACACCACTTGATGTTTATGATCTTTAAAATTTTTTCCTTGCGCACACCCCTTGATTAAAAAATGAAATAATGTTTTTTCCTTGGAATAACCCCTTTATTTTTTAAACTTTTTCCTTGCACACATCTAAGAAACTTTACCCTGATGTGGAAAGTGGAACCCTCACATTCGAGACGGTTGTGAAGCCGGTTCGTACCGAGCTGCGTCCAAGAGCATTTCACCACTGGGTTTGAAGTTGTCTGGATCAGGTAGTTGTGATCATGCGTCCAAGGTGCCTTCGGAGGTCACGACAATGAAGACCGTTCTAAATTACAGCAAATATGTCGCTGCTCCGTACTCCGGGTCTTCGGTCCAAGGTTTCTTCATTGTTTTCCACACGACATGTACAAGAAGTGAATGCCCAATAACTGCTCTTTTCGTACACGTATTACATCCCTCTTCGGTGTATAAAACTAGACTATAACCCGCTTGATTGCAAGATGGAACATCATCGACCGATCACCACCCACTTCCCTTTCCTGGCGATCCAACACTTTGCAATCGGAACGGGATCTGCAAGAGTTGGATTCCTAATTGTTGTTCCCCCTCTCGAGTAGCTGTAATCTTCTTCTTCTTCTTCTTCTGCCATCCTCTTCCCTCAATTTTTAAATAATTTTCCCCGTTAGTCCTTAGATTCCATTCGTCACTGACCACACGTTACGTACGAACGCCAAGTGCAGGTTCTCCTTTCCTCGTTCGTGGGTTCTTATTGCTCGTTGTGTCTTGTTCATCATGTGGAAGTGAAACAACAGTGGCATCCACTCGTGTCTTACGAAACAATGCAAACGAAGTCTTGCTGTGTCATAAATCAGAGATAATGCTTAAAAAAAAATATATATATTTCCAAATCATGTCCAGTGATGTAACATTTGATGTAAAGGATGTATATTTGTACTGAATGTGGAAGTGATTGATTTTTTTTTTTGGTTTGTTATGGAACATTAAATAAAAATAACACTGATGTTCGTCTCCAGGGTTGTTGAAGTTTCCTTTTTTAATTAATTTATACAAAATACATTCCTTTTTGGAATTTATCTTGATTTTAGTAAAGATTATTCCAAACGTTCGAATGGCTGGAACAATTTGAGAGTGCCTGTTCGTTGTATAAACGCTTGCTCATAAAATCAATGAAACTTTTGTAATCTTTATTTACAATCCTGAAATCACAACTAATTTAACTTTGGGTTTTTTTGGTTGTTGTTGTTGTTAAGTTGCTGAGATTGCCATTGTCGATTGCCTCGCACTTTAGGACTTGCGGTTCCGGTTCTTGAGCGCCGGTGGTGTCCCTCAGGGTCTCTGCCAACCCTCTCAAAGATAAGTTTCCCAGTCGTTTTTTTGTCGTGTTTTTTGCTCTTATTGTGTCGTCTCCATTGTTTTCTGTGTGTTTGTTGTTTGGTTTAAAAAAACAAAACTTGCTCACACACCCAAACCTGCCCACAAAATGTCATCCAAATCCATCCATAAATTTTTGAGATATCCTGCTCACAAACAGACAGACAGACAGACAGACAGATAAACCAGGCATGAAAACATAACCTCCGTCCACCTTCAGTGGCAGAAGAAAAGACAAAAACCCTGTTGTGTTAATGTCAATATACAGACTGCTACCTTGGTGTACTTCCTTTGTTGGTGTGCCTGGTGTTGGCTTCATGGTTAGGGTGGTGGGCTTGGGATCCTGAGTTCAAATCCTGCTTGGTTGTTGAATTAATACCAGTTGGGGTTGACTCAGCATGTCATCCTTCTGAGGTGAGAAAAGTGAGTACCAGCTTGCTGGGATGATGGAGCCATTTGAGTGTCCGATGTGGGAGTCCTTTATCCTTTATCCTTTATTTGTGATTGTCAATGTTACCTCTTGATTTATCCTTGAGATTACAACTCACCGGGTGCACAGCCCTGCAGAAGACCCCCGAGGCACAGACACAAAAGCAACTGCTTCGCAAACGGCCGCAAACTGCGAGAGGTACGAAGTATGAGCTGCGTGTGCGAATACTGTGCACACCTTTGCTAACACCTCAAAACCCTGAACAAAGGAAGAACATTTAAACAGGTGATCTTTATTCGCGTTAACCACGTCATAACATGGCCCTGCCAAACGATGTCAAATAAAACAAAATATTTAAACCAACCCCTAAAAAACGTTTCAAATTCCAGCCCAAGCATGAAGGAGGATTTACCAAATCAACGCTCGGCGACAGTGCCACAGGGGGTGCAGCACCAGAACGGCAAGGTACGCCGGAACGGCAAGGTACGCCGTCACAAATAGATCAGCGTCACCACCTGACGACTCAAAAAGACAACTCAAAAGATTCGGGAAGCGAATGTGACGTCAGCTGAGGTGGAGTGGGTTCAACTTGAGTGAATGTTAAGAAGTGAAAGGTGAGTTATCTCTCGGCTGGACGTCAACCCGGTTAACACCCGTCGACTAGCATTAGTTGGTGGAAGTTAGAGATTCCACCATGTTGTTCCTGAAGAGTGAGTGAGTTGTTATCGTGGTCCTCAACAAACATTCCTGCCATATTTGGCGAGTTTATGACGACACAGACAGAGAGAGGGGCACACACACACACACACACACACACACACACACACACACACACACACACACACACACACACACACACACACTCAGACAGACAGAAAGAGAAAGAGGAAGCACACACAACATTAGGACTGGGCAATCAGTTCATGAAAGACTCGCACCAACATTCTTCCGTAAGAAGGAATTAATTATGGCCACCAACGAAGTAGTAGTAGTAGTGGTAGTGTTGTTAGTTATCGTTGTAGTAGTTTTGTGGAAATTTTTGTGGAAATTAAATGTTTTATTCTTCAAAAACTGACAACTCTGGTTTGTCGCCAAAATAAAGGAATCCTCGTCAACGCAGGAGAATAAGAGAGAGGTGATCAATCCCACAATCCCATTGATCCATGTAAATGTGAAACACTATTTTAAGGTTCAGGTGACACCAGGTATGAGGATATATACAAAGACAAAATGATGGCCTTTTGACTTTCCAAAAACAAAATAATTCACAATCCCAGCAGGAACACTTCCCAAATTATTCCGATTCAATCAAGTCCAGACACTTTGGTGCAAAAACAGTTCAGCTTACCTTTCCTTAAAAGGGACATCACCGTTTCCCATTCTGTAACAACAGGAGCACAGTCAGTGAAGCATAATTTATTAGATACCAGCAAATAAAACCCGTCGCTTCTCTGATGGGAATATTATGAGAGGGGGGAGAGAGAGGAAGAGAGAGATGCAGAGAGGGGAGGGGAAGAGAGAGGCGGGAGGCTGCCGTGAGGAGAGGTAGGGGAGCGAGGAAAAGAGAGAGGAGAGGAGGAAGGGGAGAGAGGGGAAGTGGGGGGAATAGTCCCGTCTGCCAGCAGTAGTACAAGATTGAACAAAATGGGGTACGTTGAAACAGGACAGCAAAACCACCCATCACTTTCAAACAGCACGTACCATATTTAAAGAGATTTTAACATGGGTTTCCCTTGAGGTATGCAACTCGAACTGCAGCTGCACCCTGTTTTACCCGCTCTGGAACTGGATCTCTCCGAGAGGGGTCATATTGCTCGGAGTACCAAAGATCGCGTGAAGTGGAAAAATGAACACCCTTCTAGCAGCCGGACCCGCCACCAAGCCCAACCCCACGGTCCAAACCCCAAAACCCGGCTCAGGCCAAGAGACCCTCAAGCCCATCGCAGGATCACATTTTCCTCGAAGAAGAAAAACAAACAAAAATGGTCCTGCCAGATATGAAACATTCAAGATGCAAATGTAAAACACATCTTCACCTTTGTTGTGAAACAACATGGCAGCATGCATGTCAAAAGTTCCCAGATCGTCAGCATGTTCCGGGGTCCGCACAACAGGCCAGGTGACCAGGCCTCGGGCTCCCTGTTTCCATGACTTTCTTGGGCCTGGCAGACCACGCCAGGAATAGCTGGCCGAGTCGGAGAACTCGCATCACCCCATGGCCCATTCCCACTGTCAATTAAAAAAGACAAGCCCCATTGATTCTGAAAAATGTCTTTGAGTGCTGCGGTAGGTTCTAGGGCATCAGGCTCCCCAGGAAGTCCTGCACCATCCCATCTCGGTCCAGGGTTGGCTGCTCCCGCCATGGCGACGAGAATGCCAACCACCTGTGCTGCTTTACCCTGTTCCTTCTGTTCTCCCACCTTTTCCTCTCGTCTTTCTCCCACGGATACTTTCTTGTTTGGGCGTGTGGCTTGAGAACCCGACTTGGCCACGGGCAAAGTCTGCTTCACCATGG
>NW_028225103.1:307500-442500 GCF_056783735.1 Eptatretus burgeri | reverse complement strand
ACTTAAAAATTGATCTCCCCCACTTGTCTCTTAATTAAGGAATTTTAAGATGAAACTCACTTGATCACCCAACAGGTAAACATGAAGACAAAGGAGCTTTCCAAGGAAGTCAGACATGAAGTGGTGGAGAAGCACCGTTCGGGAGAGGGCTGTAAGAGGATTCCCAAGTCACTCATTGTCCCTTTGAGTACGATGACATCCATCGTTAAGAGGTGGAAGACGTATCATACCACCCAGACTCCACCTGGATCAGGTGATCGTGATTCCCGAACGGGGCTGGAAAGCCCGCGTCGTGACGTCATCCACGAGAGCCCTTATAGCCCTCCTTCATACTTGCCGCACCCAAGTTCTCTCCTCATTAAGGAAGGACCAGGTGCGAGCGCAGGTGTTAAAGACACGCACGTGTATGGCACGCCAAATGTTCCCGCGTAAATTAAGCCATAATGAAGTACATCTCAAATTAATTTTTGGCTCTATATTATTCGTCATGCTGGTTAATCGACTGTAACCACAATTCACCATTCAACGCCCTTCTCGACACACTCAACAATGGACTCACTCAATACCGTCCTCCTTTTTCATCCTCATGATTCGCTTCATTCGAGCTTTATTTATTAAATTATATTTTATATATTATTTTATATTTATTTATATATATAATTTATATTTTATATATTATAACTCCACGTGTAAAATATATGATATAAAAAAGTTTTCCAAGCATGACCCATCGATTGATCAGCACACACCTTTTGCCGTACATGCGCCACAGAGAAGCACGCTGCACACAGCCGAGGGCGTACAGGTCAGAAAACGGTCCACTGGCGTGCAGAGTATTCAGCATGGACATGGCCTCAAACACCATCTGGAAGGAGAGCTGCCGGTGGTGGCCAGTTGTCTCAGCAGCACTTGAAGGCCCAATGAGGTGGTCTTCCACGCGAAAGGGGTGAAGAGGGTGAAGACGTATGTTATTGGACGCGTCTATCAGTGTGTCAAGACATTGCAAATAGAAAGTAAGACATGATACAGGACAGTCAATCGATTGTTTAGGGTAGACGAGCGAGGTCGGAGTTCTGACCGATTTCGGGCTGCAAACCTTCCTGACAAAGTGCTGTCGAAGCGCTTGACCAGGTAACCCCTTCAGGTGTTCCAGCTGCGCCAGCCATCTCTGTTTGAGGACAACATGACGATGTCACAAAAACTCTTTTCCGACATTTTAAGTTGGAGTTTCGTTCAACGAAACTCGGCACGGAACGCACCTGGCAATGATGCTGCAGACAAACGTGATCCGCTGCCACCTGACCCTTCTGCACAGCTCCTTGCGAGGCCAGTTCGGTCTCTCCGCTGACGCACGCGACACGTTCATCCATTCGAAACTTGAAAAAAACTTTTGGCTTTTTCCCACTTTTGGCACAAAATGCAATCACGTGACAAAGGGGGGAAATTAAGGTGAATCACGAGTCAAACAACAGGAAGGAAGTAAAAGTTATTGCACTTGGTTGCACATTTCAAATGAGATGCCGAAAAATTACTCACCGCAGATGATGGGTGAAGCCTCATTGAACATTGAAACAAATTCGAGAAGAAGAGCTGATGTCCCCTCCCCTCGCAGAGTGGTTTGCAAATTTCTCAATTTTGGTGTGACCCCTCCCCCTTCCCACCCACCTCTAATTTCACTTTTTAGAACCCAGCAATGACTGCAAAATTAACCAACCACATAGGTACACAAAAGAGAGGACCAATAAGTGTTGATGCACTGTTGTTGTCCCGGCTGACAGTGAAGGGCAACTTGGGAAAGTGCAGCGGAGCGCAAGCTCCTGTGGTTGTCGAGCACTTCTCCCACAACTTTGTCTGTGGTGAGGGTCGGTCTCCGGTCAAAGTAGTGGTGTAGGGGGTGTGTGTTGCAGAATAAAGGTCTCTCAGACGCATGGAGTTCAGGTAGGTGAGATAGTGCTGAGTGGGTAGTGATACAAGAAGTATGATTGTATAGGGGACAAAACTAAGACAAAGAAAGAAGAAACCTAGTCGAGGAAGGAGAAGGATACGGAGAGAGTTTGGCAGAATGACCAGCTTACAGCACGTGTGAAGTGAGGATTACTATCAAGGATATCCGATACGTGAGCTTGCATGGCAGCAGGGTTTTCCGCAGCCTCCTCGTTCCACGATAAGAGTGATACCTGCAAACACAGCGCGCTAACGGTGCAGCAACCCAGATGGAGGCGTTTCTGTGCGAATGAAGGATTGTTATTATAATTATTATTTTTGTACACCATGTCGAGGCTCGTGGAAGAGCTGACACATAGAACATACAACAAGGCAGGAGACAAGAGGGGCGGGAGAGGGATGGGGGCGAGGTACGCGGGGGAAACAAGATGGACGCTACATGGACTTTCAGGAAGGAAAACAGGGAAGTTGAAGGAGTTGGGTTTGGGGTGGATTAACGGGGGCAGAAAAGAGCAAGATCTTGTTTGGGGGAAGTACATGAGATGGTGGTGAACATCTGTTTTGAAGATCTGGAGGGGAAGAGTGGGATTGAAGAGAGTGTGGGAGTTTGTTCCAGAGGCGGGAAAAATTGAGGAATGAAAGAGTGACAGGTGAGCAGTGATTCTTGATTTTGGCAGTTTTCACCCGAAAGGGGGTTTTTGGCGGACCTTGAGCGCCCTGCGGATATATAGGTGGGACAGATCACAGACAGAGCAAGGGGGACAAGACCGGAGAGGAGACGGTGGAAGACAGAAGGATAAACATGACAACACCGTACCTGCTCAGAAATGAAAATCTCAGCTTGTCGGTTTGATAAGGAATATGGTTGGCGTGTCAGGAAGGGTCGTGGGCTTGGTGTTTGACACATTGCTGCAACAACAACAACAACAACAACAATAAATCGAAATTAAAAAAAATGAAAATCACCAAATGCTGAACTCATTATACAAATTGTATTCAACAGTTTAACACAATTTTTATTCACTGTGTTTGCAAAGACTTGTTGAACGTCTCCACCCTTTCCCTGGATGCCACTCACGGCTGCCACCCATCCTCTTGAAAACCATCGGGTGTTCTCCATGGGGGTTTCCTTCCGATCCACAAGGACCCGGTCGAACGAGCACCCGGTCAAACGTGCCTCGTCATCCGTTGGTGGCGTGTCGCTCCTCACTACGTTGTGACTTTGCTCTCCGGGGTCAGATTCTGCGTGGAACTCCAGGCGAATGGCGAATGGAGACAAATTGGGTGAACACGATTAATCGTTTTCAAGATCCGACCTTCATTTTTGAAGATGGTTTGAATGTTTGAAAAACAACAACAAAAACAACAACAAATAACAAATAAAAAGGGCCTTCTTCCTTTTTAAAAAAAAAAAAATCTGGACGATCAAGTGGTTGTTTTTCAAAAAAAATTCTGCCCAAAGTAAAGCCAACACAATGTACGTTTGAGTGACCACGAACGAAAAGGTCTCCAAAGTAATTTCAGCTTTTGGAGGTCTTGGTTTTGTGGCGCGTACAAACGGCCAAGCAATCAGGTGCACCGCAGTCTGCGCTGGGAAGATGAGAACCGACATGCTGCATGACGTGCCGGTGGTGCCACACCTGTATTGAAGGAAGTGCTCAATGAGAGCGCACCTGATGACGAGCATTTTAATGTGAATAAAGCGGATTGTGTGTATTGCAAATCGTTTCATGGGGAGGGGGGGGGAGATTAAAGTCAATGGCAGAAAATTGTTGGGATAAAGGTTTGGGAGGAGGAAAAATAAGGGGAGAAATGAGAAATGAGGAAGAAGAAAACAACAGGAGAGAATAGAAGTATAATAATTACACAAGTGAAAAATGCGGGACAGAGGGAGGGGCAGAGGTAAGGTGGGAACGGTGCGACACATGGTGGAGGCGGGGGGAACGGCATATGGTGGAGGCGGGGGGAACGGCATATGGTGGAGGTGGAGGTGCAAGATACATGGTGGAGGTGGGGAGCACGAGACACATGGTGGAGGTGGGGGGAACGACATATGCTGGACGTGGAGGTGCTAGACACATGGTGGAGGTGGGGGTGCTGGACATATGGTGGAGGTGGGGGGAACGACATATGGTGGACGTGGAGGTGCGAGACACATGGTGGAGGTGGGGGTGCTGGACATATGGTGGAGCTGGGGGAACGACATATGGTGGAGGAGGAGGTGCAAGATACATGGTGGAGGTGGGGGTGCTGGACATATGGTGGAGGTGGGGGGAACGACATATGGTGGAGGTGGGGGGAACGACATATGGTGGAGGTGGAGGTGCAAGACACATGGTGGAGGTGGGGAGCACGAGATACATGGTGGAGGTGGGTGGGGGGGATTTGTGGTGGGGTGGTGATTTGTGGTGGGGAGGTGATTTGTGGTGAGGTGGTGATTTGTGGTGGGGCGATTATTTGTGGTGGGGTGGTGATTTATGGTGGGGTGGTGATTTGTGGTGGGGTGATGATTTGTGGTGGGGTGGTGATTTGTGGTGGGGTGGTGATTTGTGGTGGGGAGGTAACGAGTTACGTGACCCCAAAATAACCAAGCACCATTCCTCACGCGGCCACACAAGCAGAGGGAAACCTTGTTCCGAGCGCGTGGAAAGCAGGATCTTCTGACATGCTCCTTAATTTAGGCGGTGTATAAGCACCAAACAGCTGTGCATAGACAAAAAAATCCGGGGTTGACGTGCGTGAAGATTTTTAAGTTATATTTTTTCCGGTTTTTAAATGATCTTTCTACCGACAAGCGGAAAATGGTGAAGAAACCGACGTTGCAGGGAGAAACATCGTCATGTTCGAAATCGAGACGCCATTGTCGGCGTGTAACGTGTTTCTGTGGAGATCGTATTTTTTTTATACAATCTCGTCAACAATCTCCTCAGACTCTGTGGCTATATTCCTGTCATTATTTGTGGGTCTCAATTTCGTGGCGATGATCAAATAAATATTTCGCTTTGGAATTTACCTGAAGAGATTTTTTTTTTAAAAAGGCGGGAAATCGATATTTGTGGGGCTCGCCATTTTCAACCGTTGGCGCCGAGTTTCCTCAGCACGTTGTGTTTTCCTGCTCTTTTGGTCCATATTCCTCACAGGAACTCAGGTAGATTACACCACAAAACCAACCGTTTTGTACTCACCTGTTCACTTTCGAAATTAACTGGACTGGTGATGCTGAGGAAGAGGAGAGTTCACTGTACAGTGAGAGTCTCTCAGTGATTCCGTCACTGTACTTCGGTTAATTTACCTCAGACATTTATCGGGGGCTCTGCTCGGTACTCGACGGTACAGTGTACTGTACGTAGTGAGCACATTGATAAATACATTGTATTTGTTGATTGTTCGTCACATTTCCTGAGATACCGGATACCGGGTAGTCGTCCCGTCGGTCTCCTCGGTTGTCGGTTGAATCCTCTTCGTGAATTACCGTCATTTTGCACAAACATTAAAAGACCCGTTCGAGCGTCGAAGTCTCGATGGAACCTTGTTACAGCGCAGAGACATCGCGCTGTTATATAATTGGCCATTCTGTCCTGTGTCTTCTGTCACAATTACTGTTGGGTGTGATGTGGGCGGAGATTGCCGGGTGGATTGTGGGCGGAGATTGCCGGGTGGATTGTGGGCGGAGATTGCCAGGTGGATTGTGGGCGGAGATTGCCGGTGGATTGTGGGCGGAGATTGCCAGGTGGATTGTGGGCGGAGATTGCCGGGTGGATTGTGGGCGGAAATTGCCGGGTGGATTGTGGGCGGAGATTGCCGGGTGGATTGTGGGCGGAGATTGCCGGGTGGATTGTGGGCGGAGATTGCCGGGTGGATTGTGGGCGGAGATTGCCGGGTGGATTGTGGGCGGAGATTGCCGGGTGGATTGTGGGCGGAGATTGCCGGGTGGATTGTGGGCGGAGATTGTCGGGTGGATTGTGGGCGGAGATTGCCGGGTGGATTGTGGGCGGAGATTGTCGGGTGGATTGTGGGCGGAGATTGCCGGGTGGATTGTGGGCGGAGATTGCCGGGTGGATTGTGGGCGGAGATTGCCGGGTGGATTGTGGGCGGAGATTGCCGGGTGGATTGTGGGCGGAGATTGCCGGGTGGATTGTGGGCGGAGATTGCCGGGTGGATTGTGGGCGGAGATTGCCGGGTGGATTGTGGGCGGAGATTGCCGGGTGGATTGTGGGCGGAGATTGCCGGGTGGATTGTGGGCGGAGATTTCCGGGTGGATTGTGGACGGAGATTGCCGAGTGGATTGTGGGCGGAGATTTCCGGGTGAATTGTGGGCGGAGATTGCCGGGTGGATTGTGGGCGGAGATTGCCGGGTGAATTGTGGGCGGAGATTGCCGGGTGAATTGTGGGCGGAGATTGCCGGGTGAATTGTGGGCGGAGATTGCCGGGTGGATTGTGGGCGGAGATTGCCGGGTGAATTGTGGGCGGAGATTGCCGGGTGGATTGTGGGCGGAGATTGCCGGGTGAATTGTGGGCGGAGATTGCCGGGTGGATTGTGGGCGGAGATTGCTGGGTGAATTGTGGGCGGAGATTGCCGGGTGGATTGTGGGCGGAGATTGCCGGGTGAATTGTGGGCGGAGATTGCCGGGTGAATTGTGGGCGGAGATTGCCGGGTGGATTGTGGGCGGAGATTGCCGGGTGAATTGTGGGCGGAGATTGCCGGGTGGATTGTGGGCGGAGATTGCCGGGTGAATTGTGGGCGGAGATTGCCGGGTGGATTGTGGGCGGAGATTGCCGGGTGGATTGTGGGCGGAGATTGTCGGGTGGATTGTGGGCGGAGATTGCCGGGTGGATTGTGGGCGGAGATTGCCGGGTGGATTGTGGGCGGAGATTGCCGGGTGGATTGTGGGCGGAGATTGCCGGGTGGATTGTGGGCGGAGATTGCCGGGTGGATTGTGGGCGGAGATTGCCGGGTGGATTGTGGGCGGAGATTGCCGGGTGGATTGTGGGCGGAGATTGCCGGGTGGATTGTGGGCGGAGATTGCCGGGTGGATTGTGGGCGGAGATTTCCGGGTGGATTGTGGACGGAGATTGCCGAGTGGATTGTGGGCGGAGATTTCCGGGTGAATTGTGGGCGGAGATTGCCGGGTGGATTGTGGGCGGAGATTGCCGGGTGAATTGTGGGCGGAGATTGCCGGGTGAATTGTGGGCGGAGATTGCCGGGTGAATTGTGGGCGGAGATTGCCGGGTGGATTGTGGGCGGAGATTGCCGGGTGAATTGTGGGCGGAGATTGCCGGGTGGATTGTGGGCGGAGATTGCCGGGTGAATTGTGGGCGGAGATTGCCGGGTGAATTGTGGGCGGAGATTGCTGGGTGAATTGTGGGCGGAGATTGCCGGGTGGATTGTGGGCGGAGATTGCCGGGTGGATTGTGGGCGGAGATTGCCGGGTGAATTGTGGGCAGAGATTGCCAGGTGAATTGTGGGCGGAGATTGCCGGGTGAATTGTGGGCGGAGATTGCTGGGTGAATTGTGGGCGGAGATTGCCAGGTGAATTGTGGGCGGAGATTGCCGGGTGAATTGTGGGCGTGGTTAATGCGGAAGAGCGACGTTTTTTGTGCTGAATCGTTTTCTGTGTGACGCCAGAAGTTGATTTTCTGAACAGGAAGTGATAATCTTCCTGTTCCGTTAGTTGTTGACGCGCAGCGTTGTAACTTTCGTTCACCGTGTCTACATTTAATTTTTATAACTGCAAAATTGTTTCATCATTCTTAACCTCGACTTTTACTGCCCCCAGCCGCGCGATATCGAAGTATTCGCTTCTTGTTACCTGAGCGATGTTGACGCCGCGTCGCGTAACACGAACAGTTCAATTGGAAAAGGCGGGAACATGTTGTCGATGGGACACGATGAGTTTATTCCGATAAAACTGAGAGGACAAACCGGTGGAAGTGTTGTCTCCAAACACGACGTGGGAGTGCTGTACGTGAGTGACAAACCCGATCATTACACGAGGTATATGTATCTATCTATAATTTCAGCAATGTGTGTGTGTGTGTGTGTGTGTGTGTGTGTGTGTGTGTGTGTGTGTGTGTGTGTGTGTTTCTGTGACCGCTGTTTTCCGATCTAATAGAAACTTGCCAGCTATATTGCTGGGGACCTGAGGATGTGCCTTTTCAAGGTTTGATATTAATCGGACAAGTGCTTCCCAAGTTATGGCCATTTATTTACCAACCAATGACATGACACGTTGCTGCGTAGGCGTGGCCGTTGGGGAAGAGATCCTCCGCCGCGTTCCCCATTACGGTTTACAACGTACAGACTTCCGGATAGTGATGACTTTCTGTATTCTAATAATTTCTCGATTTCGTATGCGTATTTATAGAAAACACAATTTTGATGAAACTTGACCACAACCTTCATCATTCATGATGTACCAAAGATTGTTCATGCCATTAAAAAATTCCACGTCTGAGGGGGTCCATTCCAGGATTGCCCCCCAAAATATGTATTTGCTTTCTTCTCAGAAACGACACACACAATTCCAATTAATCTTCATGACAACCTTGATCACCCTTTATGTACCAAAGTTTGTTCACAACATCATAAAAATTGGGGTTGAAGTGAATGTAAGGGGAGGGAGGGGGGTTTTCCCCCCAAAAATAGGTATTTGCTTTCTTCTCTGAAACCGCACACACAGTTTCGATGAAACTTGAGCACAACCTTGATCACCTGTGACATACCAAGGTGGGTTCATGGCATTTAAAAAATCCATCGGTATTTACTTTTTCCCGTTATATATATTTTGTGGGGCATCCGTGCCTACCCGTAGTTCCCTGGTTATCTTATCGAGTCGCCACCAGGTGAGTACCCAGGGGTATTGCCCCTATGTTTTTTGGCGACGTTCTGCTTGAGCTAAAAGTAGTTTTAGTATCCGATGCATGATTTGTAAATACCTCCAGGTGAATTACTCAAATGCAAAGATCATGCAAAAAACTTTTTTTTGGTTTCGTTTGTTTGTTTTTTATAGGTATGGATTTGTTTCCTCACCCGACGAGACCTCCAACAATGACTTTGGGTCAAAGCAACACACATGCTTTGCGGGATCTCATCGAGAAAACCGGATACAACATAATCCAGGAAAATGGACAGCGGCGGTTTGGGCCTCCACCCGGTACACGCATATCTATTCATTCAGTAGGAATTTATTAGTTATCACACCATTCATCACATTGACTAAGTTATGAGGAAGAAAACATCAAAATTGTCCGTCAAGCTGTTCATAACATTCCATCGGTCTTGAAGCAACTGTGACCATCGGAGAAAACTGCTCTTTGATGTAAATGTATTCTGCCAGACTGCTTGATGAACTGAGACACAATGTCGATCATTTGGATCGAAAAGAATGGGGATAACAGGGTTCGGTTCCAAACAGCGTTCTCCTCTGTTTACTGAACAGGCTTTTTTATTACAATACACTCTCAAAGATACCCCAAAAGGAACAGCAGAAAGAGATGGGGGGAAACACCAATAGCAGGGCCGAGGGACAAAATAGAAGGAAAATTACAAACGAGTGACAGGAGAGTATGCAGGGGGTGGACAAGATGGATACAGAAGCAAATTCGAGGAAAGGAAAAACTTCAAAAGAACATGGTTTTGGATTGAGGATGATCTGAGATGGCGGTGAACAGCTGTCTTTAAGACTTGGATGAAAGAATGGGATTTAAGAGAATATATGGAAGTTGGTTCAACAGGTGGGAAGAGGAACCAAATAAGTGGAGGTGAGCAGTGATTCTGTATTTTTGAGAGATTCACCAGAAGGGGGTTGTAGGTGGACCACATGCACCCTGCAGGAACATGGGGAGGGGGGATGCGCTGGGGTGGGAGACAAAGCACGGAGAGGGCTGTGTGTTAAAGACCAGAAAGGAGGCGGTAGAACGCAGAGAGACCACCGACCCGTCTGTGATGGTAAAGTGATAGGTCCATATACTGAACTTCATCACGTGAGATTGCAGTGATCTCGAATTCCTTGGTTTCCACGGTGTCAAGCTCAGCAAGGTGGAAGGCAGGCGCGCGAGCCCAGAGGGGATGGTAGCACTCCATCAAGCTCCAGATGAAGTCCTTGTTCAGGTGTTCCAAGGAAGAACTTTGCACAACGGAGGATGCCCATTCGGCGGCTAGCTTTGGAAGCCAACTTAGAGATGTGGTTTTCTCAAGAAAGTTCATGGCTGATGGACTGAAACGTTTAAGTGACTGAACTTCTTCAAGAGGATTGTTAAGAAAGTAAATGGGAGAGGACGGGTTGACAGACAGTCCTTTCGCAGAGAGAGTGAGATTTGTGAGGATTGATGACACATTCCAAGTGTTTGACCAACTCATCAGCAAAGTGCAGTCATCAGAAAAGAGTTACAAGGAAATGCAACACAGGCGGAAGCCATTCATCCCATCATGCCTGCGCGGACACCATACTGATTTATCAACACAATATCCAAGGAAGAAAATATAAAAAAATGTTTTTAATTCATAAAATAAATATTTTGTTCTATTTGTTTATTTATTTATTTGTTTTTTAGGGTTTTTCTTTTTTTCTTTTCTTCCCATCAGGGGAGGGGGCATGGGCTTGGTTAAAAAGATACAACATCAACCACACAAACCCCCTTGATAAGGGGGATGACCCCCACCAACAACACTCCGTACACAATCGCCCATCAATACTCAAACAACCTAAAAGTCTTATCAACATCCCCACACCCCTCTATCTCCATAACTTCCAGGTACCTGTCTAATTCAAATTTAAACTTATCTGCTGTTTCTGCTGCCACTACCTCTCCAGGGAGGCCATTCCATGCATTAACTACTCTCTGAGTGAAAGTCCTCTGCCTTACTACCGTCTTAACTCTCCTCTTCTTTACTCTCAGGCCCCTGGTCCTACCACTGTCTACTCTGTTGAATAATTAATCTGCACTTATTTTATCATCATATCTCCTCGTAACCGCCTCCTTTCTCGTGAATAAAGCCCCGTCTCCTTCAACCACTCCTCATAGCTGAGTCGAGCTAGGCCTGGAATCAATCTAGTAACCCTGCGCTGAACCTTCTCTGTGGCATCAATGTCACTGTGATGTCTTTCGGAACTGTGGTGAGCAGAACTGCACACAATATTCCAGATGTGGCCCTCACTAATTTCCTGAACAATGTTAACATCACCTCTTTTGATCCATAATTGACCCCCCTCCGAATACAACCTAAAACCCAATTTGCTTTACCTATAGCTGCCTGGCACTGTGTTGTCTGCTTACCTCCCGTATCTATTACCACCCCCAGATCCTTCAACTGTGTGACACACTCCAAAATTACCCCTTACATCCTGTAATCTCTATTTTCATTGTTCATTCTCATCTCCAACACCTTACACTTGCTCAGGTTAAATTACATCTGCCAATCTTTTGCCCAATCCACGCAAGTATCAATACTTTACTGCACCTGATCACCACCCCCTCTGCTATCCACCTCACCTCCAAGCTTTGTGTCATCTGCACATTTGGAAAGCTTACTCTTCACCCCACGATCCAAATCATTGATGTAAATAATGAATAGTACTGATCCCTGACGTACCCCACCACTTACATCCTCCACGAAGACATCCTCCCACTCACAGCCACTCTTTGCTTCCCATCACAAAGCCAGTTTGCAATCCAATTAGCTACCTGACCAGCCACTCCACAAGCCCTCACTTTGATTAATAACCTCCGATGTGAGACCTCATCAAATGCCTTCCTAAAGTCTAGATATACTTTGTCCACTGTCTTTCCCTCATCCACCCGATCAGACACTGCTTCATGGAACTTTAAAAGATTTGTTGGACAGGAACGACCTTTCGTAAACCCATGCTGACTACCTTTAATAAGTTTGTATTTGTTTAAATGGTTCCTCATCTGGTCCTAAGTTAATGTCTCCAACACCTTCCCCACCACTGAAGTCAAACTAACAGGTCTGTAGTTTCCAAATTCTTCTCTGGATCCTTTCTTAAGTAATGGTGTTACATTTGCGACTCTCCAATCCTCCGGTACCTGTCCTGACTCCAGGGAACTATTGAAAATATCCGTTAACATCTCGCTTACCTGCTCAGCCACTTCCATCAATACTCTCGGTTGCATATCATCTGGACCTGGAGCCTTATCTTATCTTAGATGACCTCGTTGTTCCTTTACTTCCTCCACTCCAACCTGGATCTTCTGTAAAAGCCCTTCCTCACCTCCTCGATAGATATTTTCAGCTATTGGCCACACATTGGCTGCAAGAATAGAGGAAGTCAGTAAGCCAAGTGTGCACTTTGCCTTGGATGCCATAGTCAGATCATTTTTGAGAGCAAGGTGGGGTCCAGACCGCATGGACATCTTGAGATATCTCCAAAGAGACGACCCTGATCTCGTGTCTGACATTGAGAGCCTCCATCCATTGTTGGGAGAGTAGAAGCAGCATGCTCAAGGCAGAGTGAACTGCTCTGAATCCAAATTGGTGATTTGAGATGAGGCTGTTGGAGAAAAGAATGGATTTCAAATCAGCTGCGATCATGGATTGATTCCATGACATTTGTGATGATTGTAAGTAAGCTGATCGGTTTGTAGTTAAGGGGGGTCCTTTTTTGCACCTTGTTTGTGTAAGGCAGTGATCCTGGCAGACTTTCGAGCTGATGGAACAATACCTGGGGCAAATAATCAATTGGAACGGGCAGAGAGAGGATGTGAAAGAGAAGCTTGGTTTGTTTTTCGGAGACGTGAGCTGATTCCGTCCGGTCCAGTTGCAGAAACAAACATCCATCTTCTCAGGTGAACAAGACACAGAGTCCAGGAGCAGTTGGGTATGACTGTGTGGGGTGGGTACAGGTCCAGAAAGGCGTTGGGGACACAGGATTTGGAAGCAAACACATTCTTGAGACATTCGGCCTTCTGACGAGTGGTCGGCTGTGGTGCCTTTTGAAGAGAGAGAAGAGGGGCAGCATACTCCAGAGACAGACCCAACAAGGTGCCACCAGGTTTTAGAGGAAGGAAACCAGTTTGAAAGTTCAATCTTGAGGTTGGACAGATGTTTTCTGGCTCTCCTGAGAGTGGACACACACTCGTTGCGGGCTTTGTGGAAGGCACTGAGATTGCCTTAGGGTCAGGTTTGCCTTCCAAAAAGAGAAAGCAAGTTGTTTAAAAGCAACTGCTTCGCAACATGATTCAGTGTACTATCGTTGGAAAAAGGGGGGGGAGATAGCTGAAGACGAGATTGGATGCATTTGTGCAAAAGAGAGAGCAGGTTTCTGTGGAAGAATTCCCAGGCTGAGTTCACATCAGGGGCGGCAGATATAGGAGACCAATCCTGAAGTGAGATGGCTGCTTGCAGTCCCTGCCAGTTTCCCTGAGTGAACTGCCAGATTCACTGGCACGAAGGTGGATCTCTGAGAATAGCCAGAGAGAGGTTTACTCTCACAAGCAGATGATCAGATGAGAAAATTGGAGTGCATGAGGACCCGGAGACATTTGAAGGAAAGTTTGTTATCAAGTCCAAAGGCGTGGATTTGCCATCAGATCACACAGATCGAGTCCGTCTCATGGAGTGGAGTCCCTTTGCTGAAGTGGCTGGTAAGAGAGGTTTCAACACCTCGGCAAGTCTGGTGACAATTTGTATCACCACATATGTGGAAGTGAGAGTTGGGATGAGTGGTTAAAAGTTAGTCCATGTTGTCTGAGACATGTCCGGAGACAAACTCCCATCCGGACATAACCACCATCCGGATATGTCGAGAGAGAGAGAGAGAGAGAGAGAGAGAGAGAGAGAGAGAGAGAGAGAGAGAGAGAGAGAGAGAGAGAGAGGTGGGAGGAGGGTGCTGCACTTTATTGGGAGGGGTTAGAGGAAGGATGGGACAAAGAGAGAGAGAGAGAGGGGGGTGGGGGTAGGGGAGTTAGCAGAGAGAATACGTGATGCTTTTTGAACACACACACACACACACACACACACACACACACACACACACACACACACACACACACACACACACACACACACACACACACACACACACACACACAACACACATTGACATTTATTAGTATAGACGGGAAAATTAGTTTTAATTTACACGTTTTTCAATTATACGACCATCTTCAAGAACACAACTTTTGTGTAAATTGAGAGGTTGCTGTATCTGTACATAGAAGCTGAATCTAAAACTGCCACTCGTTCTTCTCAAGATCTCGAGTCGTTCATCAGAATGGCTGACGTTCAATTATGTGTGCATTGGTACAACAAAAATGTTATTTTGAATGTTTATGTTTTTTATGACCAAGCCTTTATTTCGTTAGACTGGATTGGCCCTCCACCTCCACGGGGCTGTGAGGTCTACGTCGCGCAGATCCCTCGTGATGCGTATGAGGATGAACTTGTGCCGGTATTAGAAAGTATCGGTCAGATATACAAGCTTCGACTCAAGATGGATTTCAATGGGGAGAACCGTGGCTTCGCTTTTGTGACGTACACAAATCGGAAGGTTGGTACTTGGTGAGAAATGCAGTGAAAAACTCTGTTGAAGATGAAAAATATTTTTTAAAGACCAAATACATTAATATCCTACATTTAATATATGGAGTCATTTTAAAGTTGAATTCCTATTCTGAGTCCAAAAGCCTGTTTGTGGAAACCCAGCTTTTGTTTTTCGACACATTTTTTTTATCAAGCAAGTGCTCACAAGCAACCAAGACCTGTTCAAGTATGTACGACTTGTTTGGCTATCCTGTCTAACCACAAAGCTCATTATGCCGTGATACGCGGTTCAAATCTCAGATGCTTTTTTGATTTGTCCATCAAAGTAATAATATGCTTTTTTCGTCCACTCGTCCATCCTTCTGTGTGCAACATTCCGTTCCACCCAATGGTTGGACAGCTTGCCTGACTCCACTCCTAATTTCAACCTGATGAAGAATCATTTAGCCACCATGTTGATGCTTACTGTTATGCTAGTCTCATGTGTGTAAATAACACACCCTCGAGTAAAGCAGGTGCGTCAAGCAAAGCAAAATACGAGAGGCAATGCTCTTGCACATCCTTTTTCTGCTCGGTTCACTGAATCATTTGACCGAGGTCATCTTCCGTCTGCTTGGAAGTCGGCCAACATCACAGAATTACATGAACAAAGTACAATCAATAACCCCCTGAACTGCAGACCCATCAGCTGACTTGAAATCATTAACAAGGTCATGGAATCCAGAATCGCATTAGACATCAGATTTCTGACCATCAGCTTGGATTCAGACCAGGTCACTCTACCTTGGGCATGCTGCTTCTGCTCTCCCGATAACGGATGGAGTCCCTCAATGTCAGACTGAGATCAGGGCCATCACTATAGACATATCTGAAGCATTCGATACAGTCTGGCAACCCTCCATGCTCTCCCAAACTCTCGGCCGATGAGATGCAAGGCCAACTCCACACATGGTTTCTTGACTTCCTCCATTCTCATAGCCAACATGTGGCTCTCAACTGGATCCCCCTGTCAAGGTTGGAGGTCTACATTGGAGTGTTCTGGGCCCTGTCCGATTCATAATCTTCATCAACGATCTCTCAGACTCTCTAAAAAATCCTCCTTATCTTTTTCCTGATGACTCCACGCTCCTGATGGCAGCAGCTGTTTCCTTCTCTGCAAACCATGATATAATCGGAACACTTGGAATATGTTTGTCAATCCTGAGAAATCCCACACACTCACTGCTTCTCTCCAAAAGGACCATCTGGCAAGCCCTCCCGTCTAATTTTTTTCACAATTTTATGGAAGAAGTTCAGTCACTCAAACTTTTGGGTGTCACGATGATCTTGCTTGGGCGAACCACACTCCTAAATTAGCATCCGAAGCCAGTCGCCGACTGGGCATACTCCGTCGTCTAAAGTCCTTCCTTGGCACACCTGAACTCTTATCCACCGACTGGTGCAAGGCCTTTTGAAGGAGTACTGCTCATCTTTTGGCTGGCGCCCCTGCCTCACACGTTGCTGAGCTTGATGCCGTGGAAATGGAGGTCTCCAAGATCATTGGAACCTTCTGTGATGAAGATGAGTCGATGGGCCTTTCACTTTCAAACCAGAGACAGGTGGGTGGTCTCTCTGTCTTCTATCACTTCCTTTCTGGTCTTTCACCCTCTGCTCTTTTTACACTTTGTCCCTCCTCCTCCTTTCCCCAGGTTTCTGCAGGACGCACAAGGTCTACCTACACTACAGTCCCTCCTGTTGAAACTCCCCAAATCCAGAATCACTGCTTACCTCCACTCATTCGTTCCTCTTTTCTCCTGACTGTGGAATAAACTTCCACATTCTCTTCAATCTCATTTGTTTCTCCAGGTTTTCAATACGGTACAGCTGTTCACCACCACCTCAGATCATCCCCCATCCAAAACGATGATCTTTTCTACCCCATTAACTCTCCCATGCCCACCTCTTTCCAACTTTCCTTTTTTCCTTCCCGACAGTTTGCTTCAGTATTCATCTTGTCCACCCCCGTGTCCTCCCCTCGTCCTAATTCTTCCTCACATCTCTCATCTTCGAAGTGTCTCTCCATTTTCTCCCTCAACCCTGCCGTTGTGTTTCCCCCTCTTCTTCTGACTGTACTTTTGTTCTGTTGCGTCCTAATCCGTTCTCTATTCCAGCTCATTAACGAGCCTCAACTCTTCACAGAATATTAAAAAAAAACACTTTTACTCATCAACTTACAGGTGAGTTCCTGTCACGTGATTTCATCTTTGCTATTTATCGCTTAACTTGAGCAGGTTGTTTCCCCTTCACAGTCCCTTTCAATGTGTCCGATTAAAATTTTCTTATCGTATTTCGGAATTGAATGATTATTATCAATATTATTTTTTTTTGGAACTGTTAATACAATTGACTGTCATTTTTATAGTCATATCATCAAAGATTTATCATCAGCCAACTTTTCGCCTTGCGGCATGTCCAATTTCACAGGATTCCAAGGCTGCCGTTGATCTGCTCGACGACTATGAACTGCGACCGGGCCACCCACTGGCTGTTTGTATCAGCAATGACAACTGCCGTCTTTTCTTCGAAGGACTACCCAAGGTGTGTTAACACACAAAATCACTGAACCGTTTGTTTGATGGGTTTGTTGTACGTTTCACTCTCCAAAATCACTGCAATGCTCATTTTTGCCTCGCTATGCAGGATAAAAGTCAAGAGGAAATCCTGGAGGAGTTGAAGAAGGTGACAAGTGGCGTAGAAGATGTGATTGTTTGTCCACCGAATTTCATACCACCTGCGAATGGCAACCATGGCTCTGTTTTTGTGCAGTACGATTCCCACCGATCAGCATTCTTGGCACACAGAAAGTTACTGCCTGGTGTGTGGAAGTTCTATTGAAACTGCTGTCTCCATCACATGAGGTTTTTATAAGTGTTGAGTAATATGGGGTTTAAACTTTAAAAAAAAAAAAGATGCAACATGGAGAGAAATTACTTTGCCCAGACAGGTGCTCCCCTTTATTTGGATTTCATGACCCAAGGTTTTACAATATTTGACACCGTCAGTTGTATTAATTATTAGCTATAATTGTTTCACTGTTTTAAGTGACACCTGACTTTTCTCCTTCCCCCAAAAAGGATCCTTTTATCTATGGGGGTACCCAATACAGGTCGACTGGGCCATCCCAGAGAGCGAGGTTAACCCAGTGGTGTCTGACGCGCGAACCTTAAATGTGAAGAACTTGTCACCTGCAACGTCGGAGCAAGCGCTTCGCTCGGCGTTCGAGAGAGCTCTTCACAATGAGGCAGGAGGTGATCGCGCACATGACGGGGCAATCAACAAGGTCACAAAGATCGGCAAACTCGCATTCGTGGACTTCAAACGACGAGATGATGCTCTGCGGGCACAAAACGCACTCCATGGTTCATGGCTGGACGGAGTACAGGTAGGCGGTTCGTTACCTGGAACAAGACAACCGTCGTGATATGCATGGGTGCTTGTCCATGAAGTTCACCTCCTTATTGTTTGTGCAGGTATTGTTTGTTTTTGAAGGTGTGTGTGTGTACCGGGGTCTGACAGTACTCTCCAACAATGAACATAAGTAGATAACCTTTCTTTTATGGGAACTCCTGGAAGAGGAGAAACATTTTTCTTTCTCAAAAACTATCAGACTATCCTCTCTTTTCTTACCCGAGCTTAATGTCACTCCTGTGACATTAAGCTCATTTGATTTGGTTTTGTTGTTGTGTGGAATTCCAGCTGGACGTGAGTTTGGCCAGACCTGCATTCTCCCAACATGCAGCTGATGGTGGTGAAGTTATGAACGATCGTGACGCGCACAGAGAACCTGAGGAGCCTCAAATAGATTCCAGAATGGTGGACCACGTGATGCCTCGTCCTTCAATGAACCAGTCACTAGCAAGACTGGATGGTGGTGGCGGTGCTCCTGGAGTTACACAGCGCTTGACTGCGTATTTGGGTGAAGCATTCCGGCGTGACCCGAATGCCGAAGAGACGGCTTTGTCACATCAGGAAGTCGACTTGGCAGACGCATGTACGGCCATAGTGCGCTTGGAGCTATGGTGTGCTCATCGTGGTTTCCCTCCTCCCTCTTACTCACCTTTTAGCTCAACAGGTTCTGCCGGACAGCAGCTATACGGTTACACGGTGAGGCTGCCATTTATTTCTGCTCAACATTGCACGAGACTTGTTACTCAGTGATTTACGACTTTGTGCGGTGTTTGAGCTCCTTTTCAACAACAGACCCCTCACTGGTTTTGCTTTTCGCAGGTATACATGAATGGCGTCCCTGGAGGAATTTTCGATTCACATGAGGTTTGCTCAGTGCTTGATGGAGCGAAAGAACTTGCCGCACAGAACGTTTTAAACAAACTTGGTAATATCAAGTAAAATACTCGTTCAAATGTTTGCCATTTGTAACAAAGAAATTGAGTTTTTCCTTTGCTGTTGAAAACATCCCAGGCAAAAAAATCCTTTCTGTTGTAATTATCTGCAGATTACTGCAGTATGACCTGTTACCAACTATAGTATATGACAGTACTACTCTCATATACTATAATTCTAACTGTAGTTTTTTTTTCATCTCAAGTTTTTGCCTGTGATAGACCCATTGAAGAGTAAGGTGACAGAATAAAAAGACAACATACTGGTGGTGGGCCTACAGTTAGACACAAAAAGCAACTGCATCAACAAACAGGAAGGGGGAGTCATTATTGATGATTCATTATAAATGAGACAGGTTCTCATTCAGCCTTTGTCGGAGTACAATCTGTATTCTTACAAAGACATCTTTCATCAATGTAGAAATAACACTAAAGCGTTCTGAAGCTTTATCAAGCTGGAATACTGGACAGGAGCAAAATAGACAAGAAAAATAGCAATCAGAGATTGCAGACCCTCTCCAGGACTTGTTTTATGTAATGTTTGTGTGCTGGTGTGTTACGTAATTAATCAGAGACTAATTAGAACACACTTTATAACTGCTGTTGTGATGACCGGGTACCAAGAAGTCCTGCTTCGACGCAACCCCGCTTTGATCAGACACCTGATCCTGACCCATGACGTTTTTTTTAAATTTTTCAATTGAATTTGTTGATCAGGAGGAACAATCAAAGATGAAGTCATCAGGAGGAACATGGATGGGATTCACATTTCAGCTGCTACTCCTCTTCCCTCAAACCCATTCAATCACAGCCAAGTGAGCCTTATTAAAAAAAAAAATACAAACATAAAAATAAAAAAATAACCCAGATCAAAAAATTTAATAATTCTGGGTGCCAGACCATCAGCTGCCAATCAAGTTTAAATTTAAAACATGTATTCCCCACCACTACCAGATCATCAATGTGAAGTTTCAGGTCGATTGATTAAGCAGTTGCAGAGAAAACATTTAATTTTTTTTAAATCCAATATGGCTGCCAAACCATGTGACCTCTCAATAATTCCAGAACAAACTTGTCCACCCAAGACTTGAGGAACATTTGTGTGAAGTCTCCCCTCGATCTGTCCAGCCGTTCTGGAGAAGAATTTTTTATAGGTTTTCGGGTGAATCCAATATGGCTGCCAAATCTTGTGACTTATGACGTAATATGTGTAAACCTTTCGTTCCTCATGGATAGGCGGCCATACGTGTAAAGTTTTACCTCGATCTGTTCAGCCACTTCAGAGAAGAAGATTTTTGAATATTTTGTTTTTTAAACAATATGGTTGACGAATCACGTGACCGATGATCATCAACTTTTTTTTTGGACCATTTTATCCCAAGATGAGGGGGTAAGCATAAGGTAAGAGGTAAGGTAAGAGGGGGTAAGATGAGGGATGAGGTGATGAGCATCACCTGTGGTGAAGTGATTCTCGTCCTGCTTGAAGGGGAATTGCGTTCCTCCAAGCCCGTCCCTCGGTGTACTGTCGTGAGAGCGGAGGGTGGTGGGTTCTTGACAGAGGAGTCCCTGTGCAGGAGTATGAAAGTCCTCCTTTCGGTACCTGTGCGGGAGGACGAAAGTCCGAGTCTTCAGGTCCTTGGTGCTTCCAGTCTTGCTCTACAGATGTGAGACTTGGACTCTGACCTGAGACAGAGACTTAATTCCTTTGGTACCAGGTCTCTTCGGAGAATCCTTGGCTATTGCTGGTTGGACTTTGTGTCCAACGAGCAGTTGCTGAGAGAGACTCAAATGAGATTTGTTACCTGCATAGTCCGTGAGCGTCAGCTGCGGCTGTACGGACATGTGGAGGAGGCAAATGGGCCGACCACGTGCCTCGTGGTTGCGGTAGGTTGATCAGCATCTCAAGGAAATGGGGATGGGCCAGGCATCTGCCTGGAGGATGGCCAGACGGAGTCCCTGGAGTACCGGCAGAAAGCAGACGCAGCGACACACATGCTCAAGCGCATGCTCCCATACCTGACCTGACTTCCTGTGTTTGCGAAACGACGTAAAAAGGGGTGTCGTAAACCGAGGTAATGCTGTGTGTTTATATATATATATATATATATATATATATATATATATATATATATATATATATATATATATATATATATATATATATATACAGTAGACTAGGCGTAAGTCGGCAGCGTGTAACTCGTCACTTCGCCTAAGTCGGCAGCGTCAAAAAGTCCCGAATTTATCTCATTTTAAATCCCTTTGAATAAAGGGTCATCCCTCTGTAAGTCGTCATCTCTAAGTCGTCACTTCGTCTAAGTCGTCAGATGTTGTCCGTTCCCGCGTAATGGAAACTCAAGTAAATTACCACTCCTAACTCGTCACACGGAACTGCTGCCTCGTGAGAAACCCGATTTCATGGAATCGTGATGCTTGCTTATTGGTTTACACCGTCAGTGATGGGCTATTTATAACTGCGTACACACGTTGATCGCACTGCAGGCAGGACAATGGCGACTAAGCGTAAGCTTACAACTAAAACCTACCAAGAAAAATACATTATCCAGTTTTGCGAGGCAAACCCACTGATGAAGAAAACAGCCACAGCTGAGAAGTTGGACATCAAACGGCAGACATTGAACGATATCTTGAAGAATAAGGCAAGATATTTGGACAAGTGGAGAAGATCGCGAGGCCGGTGGTAAGTGTGAAACGCGTGAAATGTGTGTCCTTTGAAGATGTCGATGACGCGCTAATCATCTGGTTTCGGTAAATATCGGCTCAGCCAAATATTCGGTTGGACTGTTTAATGTTGCTGCTGAAGGCACGTAAATTTGCTGCGGACCTCGGGCATGATGATGCCGAGACCTTGCCGATGCACTGGATAGACAGATTCAAAGTGAGGTGGGGAATCGGCAAGGTCAAGAAGTGCGGCGAATCAGGCAGTGTGGATTCGCCGATACTGTCTGGATGTGATGCGCCGATACTGTCTTTCGGTGGAGGATTGCCCAGACAACATCATGGAATACAATGACCGGTTTGAGTCCTTTCTCATGCACCAGATGCCCAAGAGTTTGAGGCAGTCAAACATAACGGATTACTTCGCGAAGGAGTAAAGGATCAATCGAGCTTAGTGTTGAAGTCCGATCATGGTTTTATATTGGCTTGTTTTGTACATTACCGCACTCACTTACACACTGGCATTGAGTGGTAATCATCACCACGATGACTGTGTGTCATGTAATTTGTCACCATACCATCATCAATGGTATATGAGTTGTCTTACAGTTGTTCATTATCTTCACTTTTGATAAACTGATTCATGAATTCCATCTTTGCTTGATCACTTTCCAACTCACCAATGAACCCCCACCTATGCCCCGAGGATTGTGTTTTCCTTTTGGTGCAATAGCCGGCTCTCACATATACGTGTCCAGGCCACGCGCGACTTCATCCTTCACCCCACAGTCATCATGAATGTTCGCATATTCGTATGTCGTCACATTTCTAAGTCGTCACTTTTTTCTCGGTCCCGATGGTGACGACTTACGCCTAGTCTACTGTATATATATATATATATATATATATATATATATATATATATATATATATATATATATATATATATATATATATATATATATGTATGTACATTTATGAGGTGTGTTGGGGTATCCTCGTTTCTTTGAACCAGGCAGGTATCCTCTTTGGACACTGCAGGTCAGTTGGTAAACCTAGTGTATCAAAAGCCTTGAATACCTTGACTTACATCAGTTTGTGACAATTTCTGTTCATGTTGTCCTGACCAAATACAATTATATCCCTGCACCCTCTCCCTCCAGGAATAAATAACCAACAGAACATGACATCAGCCCCAGCTCCCGCTTACCAGGCCATCTCCACGTATTATAGTGCCTCTATCCAAGGGTACCCTTGTCAACCTTTCTCTGTTGCAATACCTGTTGCCTTCAACCGTCCTTGCTTCTCCGTGCCAAGCCAGGGTATAATCATGCCACAATGGTGCATGCCAGGACAGATGGCATATTCATTTCCTTTCACTTGCGCATTTCCTCGTTCATACTGAAATTGCTCCTGTAATCACCAAGCAAATTCAGTTCTGTTAATGAATCAGCAGCTCAGGCCTGTCTCAATGTTTTAAAAAAAAATTGTTTTGTTCTTCTTCATCTCAAGTTTTAAAAATGCTTAATTGAAAGTTATTTCACCATTTATATTTCATCTCAAGTTTTAAAATGTTTACTTGAAAGTGTTATTTCACCATTTATATTTCATTTCAAGTTTTAAAATGTTTACTTGAAAGTGTTATTTCACCATATATATTTCATCTCAATTAAAAAATGTTTAATTGAAAGTTATTTCACTATTTATATTTCATTTCAAGTTTTAAAATGTTTACTTGAAAGTGTTATTTCACCATTTATATTTCATCTCCATTAAAAAATTGTTTAATTGAAAGTTATTTTACCATTTATATTTCATTTCAAGTTTTAAAATGTTTACTTGAAAGTTATTTCACCATTTATATTTCATTTCAAGTTTTAAAATGTTTACTTGAAAGTGTTATTTCACCATTTATATTTCATCTCAATTAAAAAATTGTTTAATTGAAAGTTATTTTACCATTTATATTTCATTTCAAGTTTTAAAATGTTTACTTGAAAGTTATTTCACCATTTATATTTCATTTCAAGTTTTAAAATGTTTACTTGAAAGTGTTATTTCACCATTTATATTTCATCTCAATTAAAAAATTGTTTAATTGAAAGTTATTTTACCATTTATATTTCATTTCAAGTTTTAAAATGTTTACTTGAAAGTTATTTCACCATTTATATTTCATCTCAATTAAAAAATTGTTTAATTGAAAGTTATTTTACCATTTATATTTCATTTCAAGTTTTAAAATGTTTACTTGAAAGTTATTTCACCATTTATATTTCATTTCAAGTTTTAAAATGTTTACTTGAAAGTGTTATTTCACCATTTATATTTCATCTCAATTAAAAAAACGTTTAATTGAAAGTTATTTTACCATTTTTATTTCATCTCAAGTTTTAAAATGTGAAATTGAAAGTTATTTCACCATTTATATTTCATTTCAAGTTTTTAAAACTTTTAATTGAAAGTGTTGTTTCACCATTTATATTATGCTCAACTTTAAATAACTCAGGAACTCATGTTTTTGATTTTTTGTAAGTTTATATTTCATCTTTTGAACTGCCTGCGCGTGCGTTTAGCATTGTTTTATGACACAAGACAGACCTGCTGCTGAACTCCCATCTTTTCCCCTTTCAAAATGTTTTTTGCCTTCATTGTGTTTCACATTGTTATAATACACATTGTTACATGGTTTCATTTCAATTGTGCTGCGCCACATTGTTTCATCACGTTCCATGCTTTTAGCCCATCCTTGAAAAGTTTACTTTTTTAAATTCAAGGAAAGGAACTTTGTTTACATGAAATAAATCTCTTATCTGTTGAAGTCCTCATATCTCAGGTGTTTTTGAATCCAGTTCAGATGAAATACATCTCAAATGATTTGAATAAAAGAGTACTTGGTGGATAAACAAACTGCACCTGTTTTGTTGGCTGATGGAACTTTGCATGAAAATAGGAAATACTTTTTTCTAAAAACAAAAAAAAAACCCAAAAACATTCTACAGTTCGCCGTGTTCTCAGCTTTTGAAATAAATATTTTGTTATGCTTTTGGTCGATTCGCAGAATCCTTTTCAAAAGCAACACGGCCTCTGTGGAGCATTTTATTTTAACCTCCGCAAGGCAAGCAATGTATAAAGTGTTGAATTTTAAATGTAGGCACCAAATGTATCTGAAGGCAGCGTGATTCACCAATATGTGTGCCGTTAAACTGGACATCACGTGTGTGTCGTCCCTCCGATGGACGTTAAACTGGGCATCCTGTCTTCCAGCATTAGTTGATTACTTGATAGACGTTAAAGATCCCCACAGTGTCCTTCACGGAAAGTGGGCAAGCTATCGCCGGCACCGTGGCCGGATTAGAAATTCCTGCCGATACATACAGGTGGCACTGCATCAGCAGCAGACCATGAAGAAGAAGAAGAAGATTGGGAAACACTGAATTGATGGACAGACTAAGGGACATTTCATCAGACACAATGGGACGAGCAAATGGACGAACATCCGTTTAGCTGTCGGATCAAACGAAAAGAGAAAATCGCTTGCTGGGCTGTCGAGAGCGCAGCACGCAAGCTTGTACAGGGGAGGAAACACAGGAACCTGCAAGGTGATTGCACACATGTGTGGTGGTTGTGATGTCAGTGAGAGGGTCTCGTGACTCCTAACCTCCCACTCGAGCTGTCTCATCAATGTTGTTGGTGTTTGTTCATTCCGAACCCGGCAATCATCTTCATCCCTGCGTCTCCCCCTTCCTCCCCAACCAAAAACAGTGTAAACACCTCATACAATAAAGCTCCCCCCAAGCCCTCCTACCTCAACCCTAATGCCACCACGTGACTTCTCAATGTTAGCGACTACACCTTCATAATGGACCACGCCTGCAATCCCAACAGCCTTCCCAAGTTTACCTTGTGTTGTGGAATTGTTTCCTGATCCAGATCAGGCAGCACAGAGAGTGTTCCTGTTCCCGGGTCGACAGTGAACACACCTGTGGGGTTCTGATCAGCATCTGGACCACTAATGCTGCACCTTACTTCTTTAGAGACATCAGACGCACAATTTACTCAAGACTCACAGGAGAGCACTTCAACCCATCATTAAACCACAACAGCACTTGGTAGAGCACATTCAGTACCTCCGTCAGGTGAACAGTTCAGGTTTTGTATCCACTGATCGGTCGGATCTGGTTTGTATCCACTGATCGGATTCACCAAAATCGGATCACTTCTTCCTCGTGGCACTCCGAACCCGTCCACCAAGTTTCGTGTGAATCCGTCCCCCCAAAAATTAAATAATTCTCGTATCCAGATCTGGGTTCGGATCTTCACCAAAATCGGATCACTTTTTCCTCGTGGCACTCCGAACCCGTCCACCAAGTTCCGTGCGAATCCATCCATAACCTTCTGAAATATTGTGCTGTATATAAGAATCGCTTGAAAAATTCTCAGATCCGGATCCGGATTCGGATGTTCACGAAAATTAAGCGTTGCTGTCCTTGGGCCGATCACCTGCTCCGCAAAGAAATTCAGCACCATTGTTTGAAAACCTTGGCCAAAAGCAGTGACAAACAAAGAGACAAACACACAAACAAATAGACAAACGGAGAGACAAACACTCCAGACCAACATACTTGGCAAAAAAACAAAAGTTTTTGCCAAGTAATAATGGCACAGGGGCAAACACCCCATTAGCCTATCCTCAAGCGTTGAAGTGAGATGCAAACAGCGTGACTAATCCACGAACAATACACCGCCTCACCTCATTGCAGAGAAATACAATCCAAAACTAATAAAAGGCGGACAGTCCTGGGAATGGATAATTCCAATACACGAGAGATAACCACGCCCCTTCACATCTTCGACCACACCCACCCACTCCACTTTCCCCCAGCGTCACACGGAAACCCCGCCCACACTGCGTCACACAGAAACCCCGCCCACACTGCGTCACACGGAAACCCCGCCCACACTGCGTCATCTCTCCACTATCCTCTCAAGTGGACCTCACGTTTGGATCGGCGGTGCAAAGAGCCATGTCTGGAGATAAGGAATTCATGTCGCCGTTTGCTGCTGTGGACGACGCGCAATTCGACAAGGTTCTCATCTTCTGCCTCATTTACCTCATCACATGTAGACGCGGCTTGGCCTGCCAGTCGAGGCGAGGCCTGCCAGTCGAGGCGAGGCCTGCCAGTCGAGGCGAGGCCTGCCAGTCGAGGCGAGGCCTGCCAGTCGAGGCGAGGCCTGCCAGTCGAGGCGAGGCCTGCCAGTCGAGGCGAGGCCTGCCAGTCGAGGCGAGGCCTGCCAGTCGAGGCTAGGCCTGCCAGACGCCTCTAGGCCTGAGGGAGACGGTTGGGCGAGATTGCTAGAACGAGGCGGTTCTGTTGGGAGGGAAGCGGGCAGGGGGAGCGGGAGGGAGTTTCACTCTTTCCCGGGAATCCTTTTGACCGATCTTGTGTACGTGTCGTTGCAGACCCAGGAATGGGAAGAGGAGGAGGAATGGGAAGAGGAGGAAAAACGGGAAGAGGAGGAAAGGCCCAACCTTCTTCATCTAGCTGATCCCAAAGAACAGCTGCGGGAAGGCGTGAGTTTGAAACGAGCTCGGGTCTCTCGTTCCGGTATAAAACTACTTTGTGACGTCAATTTGACTTCCCAGTGATGCAACCAACCAACCGAGCCTCACGTTGACTGCCAATCGACTCGAACGCTCGTTACCTCCACCTCTGAAGGTGCACGGAGGTTTTGTTTTCACCCGTGTTCGCTTGTCTGTGAACAGGATGTCTGAAAACGTTGTGGACGGATTCGGACGAAACTTGGTGGATGAGTTGGGTAGGTGACAAGAACAAGCCGATTCGATTTTGGTGAAGGTCCGAATCCAGATCCGGCCTATCGGTGGGATACAAGATGTAAACTGTTCAACCTTGAGGAGGTATACACTCCACCGAGTGCCGTTATACTTAGTTGGAGTGATCGAAGCTCTGTTGTTTGTGCTCGGGGATGTACAGACCCTTCCACCTCCCGACGCTGTTCTTAGTTGGGGTCAGTGGTTTGGAGAATTTTAAAGACTGACTCCACAGAAGGTGTTTGCACGGACAGAATCTGTCAACCTCAACCACGGCTGATCGTGAGTCCTTCTTGAAAAGATTCATGGCTGACTGCATACATCAAGGACCTGTGTGTGGCAAACCATTGATGCGTTTACATCTGGGATTGAGCGCGTTCATGCCTTGCGTGAGCTTCCTGATGTGGTTGTACCTGGTGCTCACCATTGTGGTCCCCACACCTGTAAGCACCACATACATGTGATGTCCATTATAACAAGTTTATGCCAGTGAGACCACCGGAAGTTCGCAATTTGCACAAATATTCCAGCCGTGATGATATTGCGTTATCTTGACGCCTTTGTTTTGTGTACATAGTCGAGGCTCATGGAAGAGCTGGTAAAATTAACGGATCAGGACCTAATAGGACAAAATAAACAGAAGAGAAGTGGGGAGTTTGGGGGGGGGACACCGACATCAAAATTTAAGGCCAAGGTAAAGGTACGACAGGGAAGGATGGGTATCCAGAGCGAGGGATTTGGGAGATAAGATTTGGAAGCAAACACAGAATTGAGGTTTTCTGCCGTCTCACGAGCAGAGTCGGTTGTGGTGCCACGTGAAGAGAGGGAAAGGGTGTAAGTGGAGCATACATCAGAGACAGACTTAACTAGAAGGGCACTCGGTGGATCGCATACCTCCGCCATGTAACACCTGATCCACCAGAACATATCGGGCCCGATACTTTTTTGATAAGTCTGTCGTGCTTTATATCGTTTTTGGCCCTGTCTCCCAACGGTGAAGAATCACTGTAAAAATTAAATAATTCGCGTGTCCAGATCCGGATACGGATCTTCACCAAAATCGAATCAACTCGTCGTGGTCACACAGCAAACCGGTCCACCAAGTTTCATCCGAATCCGTCCACAACTTTTTGAGGTATCGTGCCATTTACCAGGGTGGCGCAGAGCCGAATGCCACATTGGGATGTGCGATGATTTGAAACACACGAGGTTTATGTTCAAAGTTTGCAATTTTATTATTTATGTGAGATAACATCAGGAAGTTGGCCTCCACCAGTTGCAGTGCATTGTCTTAGAAAAATGGTCCCACAACCCCAAAAGTTCCGACCCCACCTCTCGGACAGGAGAGCGGTCTGAAGTGTGTCAGTCGGCTCTGCACCGCCCTGTATTAGTTGAGCCCGATCTCTCAATGGTGCGGAATCACTTTAAAAATTATCACATCGGGGTCCGGATTCGGATCTTCACCAAAAATTGAATCAATTATTCCTCGTCACACACCGAACCTGTCCACAAAATTTCATCCGAATCCGTCCACAACTTCTTTGCAATATCCTGTGCACAGACAGACAAACAGACAGACAGACATGGGTGAAAACATAACCTCCTTCCACCTTCGGTGGCGGAGGTAACGAACAATGATAAAAACTCGACAAAAACGACCGGAAAACTTTTCTTTGAGAAAGTCAGCAGAGACCCTGCAGAGGAACCGCCACCCGGAACCGGAAGTGAGTTCCTTTCTGTAATCCATCTTGTCCACCCCATGCTTCTTCTCTTGCCCCCCATTCCTCCCCAAACCAATTGTTTGCCCAAACCTCCCTCTATCTCGGCCTTCATCTCCGCTGTTGGTGTTTCCTCCCTTCTCTCTACCATCCATTTTGTCCTATTCCGTTCAGTGTACTCGTTCCAGCTCTTCCACAAGCCTCGACAATGTACATAAATTTACACACCTCCACTCCACCCGCAATCCTTTTCTTCCCCCAGTTAACCCACTGAACTCTACCCCTACAGAGTGCACAAAAAAGAAGATCCAGTCACGTCAACTTAATAATGACTGTTCTTTCAGAAGAAGTAACAAGCATCACACAGGGACTGCTTTCAGTCAATGCTTCCCCGTGTACCCGTACTTACCTAAACTTTTACCACCCAGGATATTATCATGCTTCGAAATAGTATCGGAACACTCGTCGGTCGTGTGTGCTCATCTTAATCTGTGTTTTTGTTGTTTTTGTGTTCGTCATTCTTTTTACCACCACCCTCTCTGCCCGCACTCCACAATTAGGGGCAGAAATTATTTGATTCCCCAACATACTTCATGGCTCAAGACAAGATGAAAAAACAGCAGTCTCAAAAGGTTGTCCAAGATGAGACTGCAGAACACGTCCGAACACCTCAGGACCCACCCCAAGGCGCATCCTCTGATGTGGAGATAAACCCTTCTCAATATATGCCCTGGAGAGATATATCCCACCATTCATGCAGATGATGCTTTGTTACGTTATTTTGCACAAATTGGTGTGTTAATTTACGCAAGTTGGTGTGTTAATTTACGCAAGTTGGTGTGTTAATTTACGCAAATTGGTGTGTTAATTTATGCAAGTTGGTGTGTTAATTTATGCAAATTGGTCTGTTAATTTGTGCGCATTGTTACGCTAACTTATGCACACATTGTGCAGGACGTTGAGAGGGCAGGAGGGGCAGGAGGAACATCAAATCAATAAAATGCTTTGTTCATTCATTGAATCATGAACTTGCTTTTCATTTGTCCAACTTTTTTTTGTGTGTGTGTGTGTGTACACAGTCAAGGCTCATGGAAGAGTTCGAATGCAGAACGGATCAAGATGCAACATAACAAGAGGAACAACAGGAGAAGTGGCAGGGGGGGGGAGATAGACGGACAAACAAGGGATGCAGGTAACGATGAGCGGTATGGGAGAACGCAAGGGGTGGACAAAATGGATAATAAATAATAAACTGGAACGGCACTCACGGAGTGCATCATCTCACCTCGCGCGCTCATTCTGAGCAACCCATCGTTAACTGAACATGCTACTATCATGGCCCTCTGATATTATGGCCCATCAACCCGAAACACCAATCCATGCTCCCTATTACGTCACAAAGTTTGTTGGCATCAGTTATGAACTGTCATAAATTAAATTATTCACTCACATCCGGTCACGGATCAGAGACATGAAGTTTCAGATTTCTTTCAGATTGGGATTTCAATTCAACCAATTATGAATGGCTGGACTACCGCTTCTCTGATGACGTCATCGTTATCACCTGATGTACCCCATGGGGAGTTGATGACATATGCCAAGTTTCAATTTTTTTCCCCTTTAATTAAATATGTGACCTATGACGTCAGAGTTATCAATAAAATACAGAAGCAAAATGTTGGGATGAGTTGGGGGGATGGTTTAATGGGTGTAGAAAAGATCATAGTTTCGGATGGGGAATAATTTTAGATACTCAACAATGAGCTCCACAAATGTTGGGTGGAATCTCGACGAGCCCGTACGGAGCATCAGAGAAGGTGATTTATTTATTTATTTTAACCGAACGTGGTGAAAACGCTTTTCGAGATGTTCTCAGTGACACACAATACACCAGGACACTGCGATTGTGACGTCACACAGCCGCGAGACTCCACTGGAAATGGAGGTGATGTGCTTTGTGCCTGCAAAACACTCAATCACACAACGGAAGGACCGAGGGGCCATCTATTTAATACGTTTGCGTTAAGGGGGGGGGGGGGAACGAGAAATTAAAAATTGTTTAAATGAATGGTGATAAAGTCAGAAAAACGTTCTATGTTCGAGCTCCTCCATGAGCCTTGACTCTGGAAACAAAAGTGGACGAGAAAGATCTGGAAGGGCGAAAATCCGCCATATTTACATACGTAATAAATAGATCGTTTACGAACAAAACATGATTTTCTCCGTGTTGTTCGACGTCGGCTCATGGAGGACTTGCCAACACTATATTATCACATGTGGGAGAAAGACGTTTGTAGACTTCAATGTTGTTTCACATGAATTACAAGGGTGGGATTTAAACATGGATTTACCTGTATCAGGAGCCATACAGGTATTCACAGGTATCAGGATCAGGAGGTATACAGGTATCAGGAGCCATACGAGGTCATGGCATTCGTTTTCTGCACCTGTGAAGGTATCGTCATGGTGGTCTACCTGTATAAAGGTGTGACGATCAACGGACAAATTACTCCAAAGAATTGTGCTTTCCGAATTCTTGAACATCCTGCTCGTTCACCTCATCTCGCTTCCTCAACCTTCCACCTTCAACCCCAGGACTGAAATCTGAGGTCAGAGTAAAGGTATTCATCTCTGATGAGGCTGTCATGGCTGCTGGGGAGAGGTTTTCTGGAGAGAAGGATGGACGTTGGTTTTGAGGGGAGTTGACGTCGCCCGAGAGACGATGGATAAATTCCGTTGAAGTCGAGGATGATGTTGAAAATTAATGTTCTCAACTTCTCCGATGGAATGTTCTTTCCTAGTCATTCTGGAAACTCTTTGGAATCAACTTGGGACCAAAGTTCGAGTCTACAGTTTTTGATTTTTTTTTCTTCCATATTAATGTCCTGGTATTTATTTATTTATTTGTGATTTTTATTTATTTATTTTTACCCACATCTCTTTCATGGTCAGAAACATCTGGTGCCTTGTCCCAATCAGTGTGATTACGAGCATCGTAAAGTTCTATTCAGTATTGTATGTACCGCACTGAAGATCGGTGCCATTGATCCTCCTTTCTTGTGACCCTGATGTGCCCCCACCCTGTTTACAGCAGACCGACCCAGTGGATCTCACTAACTCTGCCTCCCGATGCCAGATTCAAAGTCCAGGCCTCTTTTCCTGGATCTCCATTGGTATGCAGAGAATCCACGCAGCCGATTTCAGGGATGGAGCTCAGACTTGCTGGATCATCAGCTGGGCGTCGTTTTTCATCGAGGTTTCGATCCTTTCAGCCCAGAAGCTCTCCAAACGGCGGATCCACAGCCCTGATCGCAGGTCCACATCAGTAGATTACTCCACATTGTTGGACCTACAACCTCAAAGTTGTGTCCAGACAGTCAACACAGCAATGCAATGTCCTCATTCAAACCTATTTGATTATTACCTTTATTTAAAGTGTTACTACATTTGAATAACTTTAATAATACATCACTTCATATGATGTTAGAAGGGCACTCGGTAGAGCACATACCCCCGCCACGTAACGCCTGATCCACGAGAACATGTCAGGCCCAATATATGTTTGAAATATCAGGCCACATATCGTTTTTGGCGCGATCTCTCAATGGTGAAGAATCACTTTAAAAATTAAATAATTCTCGGATCCAGATCCGGATTCGGATCTTCACCAAAGCCGAATCAATTTGTCCTCGTCACACACCCAACCTGTCCACCAAGTTTCATCCGAATACGTCCACAACTTTTTGAGATATTGTGCTATATATAGTTTTTGGCCAAATCTCTCAATGGTGAAGAATCATTGAAATAATTATCAGATCCGCATCCGGATTCAGATCTTCACCAAAATCTAATCAGCTCGTCCTTGTCACACACCCAACCTGTCCACAACATTTCGGGTTGTTGGCGGACCTTGAGCGCCCTGCGGAAATGTGGTGGGGACAAATCGCAGAGAGAGCAGGGGGGGTGGGACTGGAGAGGAGACGGTGGAAGACCGAAAGACCACCGACCAACCTGCGGTGATTGAGTGAGAGACCCAAAGACTCAGCCTTATCGCGGGAGATGCCAATGATCCGAAATGTCTTGGTTTCGACAGCGTGAAGCCGAGAAAGGTGGGAGGCAGGAGCACCAGCCCAGAGGGGAGAGCAGTACTCCATCAGGCTGCGGACGTAAGCTTTGTAAGTGGTCAGGTGTGTCTTTTTCTCCCAGCGTATTTTTTAGTTCCACGATAATACATCCCTTTCAGGTGACATCCGACACGGGACCTTCACGGTGAAATGTCTCAACTTGTGTTTCCCAGGCAACTGCACATTGTCATCATATCCCCACAATGCTCTCCCAAAACGTCCTGTTTTCGGTTCTGATGAAGGCCAAACTGAAGAAAGCCAAGTTTTACAAAGCGTCTGAAACAACCGATTGATTCTTTCTCACCGAATGTCTTCGGTTGTGTTCTCAACCAGACGTTGTTCTTGCTTGTTCCGTGCTTGTTATATCAAATATGTGACGTCATACAGACAAGGCCAATCAACATGACGCAATCAACGTGTCCATAGCATTCGCAAAGAGTCTGAAATCTCGAAAAAATATATATATTTTCTAATTTTTTTTTCCAATTCCACAATGTTGCGGTGGTGATGGTTCTGAGTTGATTGTGCTTGATAAGTCTTGTTTTTCATTCTCTGATTGATGATTTCATTCACCGTACGTTTTTTGCATTTCCGCTAGTAAATTGACACTCATTCCTTTTTCATGCTCTTAAATAAATCATGGCACTTGTTGTGATGATGGAGTGGACAAGATGGATGCTTCCTGGGCAATTATATATATATATATATATATATATATATATATATATATATATATATATATATATATATATATATATATATATATATATGGTGTGAGTGTGGATTCATGTCTCAAATTACCTTTCCAAATCCAAACCGTCATCACAATGAATGAAATGGGAAACTACGATGTGGCTTGACGGACATTAAATAACTTTTATTATCAAACTTTTATTCACTTATTTCGTTTGCAGGTGTCACCTGTGATGTGTGATGTCACATTTACTGCAAAGGGTGTCGAGACAAGAAGAAGAAGAAGAAGAAGAAGAAGAAGAAGAAGCAGATTTGCCTGCTTCAAAGCGCTCAAGCAAGCACTCCAACGGAACGGGGTGCTCAGCACCGCTTTACAACATGGCGGTCTCCGTGCAAACAATGGCTGTCATGGTGTCCCAGCAAATGGTGTCCGTGTCGTCGTTTTCAGGTTTACTCGATCTTCTTATGACAACTTCCCCGGACGGATTTATTGTGTTCGCAGCGGTGACAAGAGGACGAGGAAGAGGGAAAGAAATATAAATAAATGGGGAGCGAGAAGGAGGAGTCCACTGCCAAGCTTTTATATACATCCTATCTGTGCATTTTTTTGGAGGGTAAATTTACAAGAGAAGGAAATCTTTTACTGATGAGGTAAATTTATTTTAAAATACCTCTTGTTACATCGATTCGCAGAGCTGAATCAAAGAACACCAAAAAAAAATATGTGATCTATCATCGACTCCCTGTGTAACGGCGAATCACGAACATTAAGCTGTGTTTGTCAGCCATGACGGTGTAATCCGTAGCAGCATCACAGTTTTTTTTTCACACGCCGTTCTGCTGTTCCGTGCGAATAAGTTTTATAAGTACCGGATAATTAACATTATTTTAGTTCGTTTTAATTCCATTTATACCTTTCATAACAAATCTTTGGAAATGAAATGCAGTGTTTGTCGGCAGTTCCTTCCTCAGACTTTCCTTCCAGAACCTTCTGTCGTTGAAGCACCCGTTGGAAAAGGAACAACGACTGGGATTTGATTTGTTTCGTGTTAATCCGTTTTAAACAAGGTGTTAAATCCGTTCGTTTCACATAAATATTACAAATGTTTCTTATATTTTATTATCTCGATGTATAATAAGTAAGTACAGCAACGAACAATCAATCAACAATCAGCAGCGCACCGAGGGGCCGTCTATTTAATACGTACGCGTTGAGGGGGGGGTGGGGAAACGAGAAATAATAAATTGTTTAAATGAAGGGTGATGACTGATAACTGACATAAAGTCAGAAAAATGTTCTATGTTCTAGCTCCTCCATGAGCCTCGACTCTGGAAACAAAAGTGGACGAAAAAGATCTGGAAGTCCGAAAATCCGCCACATTTACATACGTAATAAATAGATCGTTTACGAACAAAACATTATTTTCTCCGTGTTGTTCGACGTCGGCTCATGGAGGACTTGCCAACACTATATTATATCACATGTGGGAGAAAGACGTTTGTGGACGTCAATGTTGTTTCACATGAATTACAAGGGTGGGATTTAAACATGGATTTACCTGTATCAGGAGCCATACAGGTATTCACATGAGAACACTGATCACCCTGCTTGTGAAACGTCAGTCATAGTTAAAACACACACACAAACACAAACACACACACAAACACACACACACACACACACACATATACACACAAACACACACACACACAAACACACACGCACACACAAACACACACACATATACACACAAACACACATATACACACAAACACACACATATACACACACACACATATACACACAAACACACACACAAACAAACACACACACAAACACATATACACACAAACACACACACACAAACACACACAAACACACACATAAACACACACACACATAAACACACACACACATAAACACACACAAACACACATAAACACACACACATACATAAACACACACACACATACATAAACACATACATACACACACATAAACACATACACACACACACACACACATAAACACACACACAAACACACACACACACATACATAAACACACACATACATACACATAAACACATACACACACACACACACACACATAAACACACACACAAACACAAACAAACACACACACAAACACACACATATACACACAAACACACAAACACACACACATATACACACACACACATATACACACAAACACACACACAAACAAACACACACACAAACACACACACACAAACACACACAAACAAACAAACACACACACACATATACACACAAACACACACACACAAACACACACAAACAAACACCCACAAACAAACACACACACACAAACGCACACACACCCAAACACACACACATATACACACAAACACACACACAAACACACACACACACACACACACACACACACACAAACACACACACACACACACAAACACACACAAACAAACACACACAAACAAACAAACACACACACACACAAACACACACACATATACACACAAACACACACACAAACACACACACACACACCTGTTGTTAAGCTGCCGTTACCAGTTACCATGGCCATACCACCCCCAAAATGGGGAACAAAGTTCAGCCTCGAGCATGGTTGGATCTCTGAACCCATAAACAATGTTGTAAAACACTTCATTGTGTGTGCAGGTGGACAACTTCATACCTGGGACATTTGCGTGCTTTCAAGCGACGATGCGGCACCATCATGTGGCATCCACCATGTTGCCACCTTCCTGCAATTCCAAGGCTTCGTGAGTAAGTCTGCACGAAGTACCAAGAGAAGGGGTTGGGCTACTGTTCGTAGAAGTCTGCTCTGCTGGTCGTTCCGCGATGCCAGCCCGACCCTCCGCAGCAGTTCGCTCACCTGGTCGTTCCGCGATGCCAGCCCGACCCTCCGCGGCAGTTCGCTCACCTGGCCGTTCGGCCAGGCTGGCACGACCCTCTGGAGCTGCACACTCTGCTCGCCGTACCACCACACCAGTGTCCCCCTTTAAAGCAGAGTGGGCCGCTGGCCATGCCGCCACGCCAGCACGACGCTCCGCAGCAGCTTGCTCAACTGGCCGTGCGGTCACGTCAGTGCGACCCTCTGCAACAGTTCACTCAGCTGGCCACGCGGCCGGGCTGGCACGACCCTCTGTATTTACACGCCCTGCTGACCATGCCACCACACCAGTGCGACCCTCTCCAGAAGCCTGCTCTGCTTGCCGTTGGGCCATGCTGGCACGATCCTCCATACCATTTTGCTCAGTTGGCCTTGCTGCCAGGCTGGCGCTGTCCTCTGGAGCTGCGCACTCTGCTCGCCATGCCACCACACCAATGTGCCGCTTTAAAGCAGCCTGGGCCGCTGGCCGTGCCGCCACGCCAGCACGACGCTCCAAAGCAGCTCGCTCAGCTGGCCATGCGACCACACCGGTGCGACCTTCTGTAGCAGCCTGCGACGCTGGCCGCACCACCACACCAGTGCGGCCCTCTGTTGCAGCATGCTCTGCTGGCTCTGTTGCCATGCTGGCACAACCTTCCGTCGCGACTTCCTCAGCTGACTTTGCCATCATGCTGGTGTGGCCCTCCCTAGCAACGTGGCCGTCCGTGGTGGCGCCGCTCTCCTCAGCGGCACAGCCCTCTGCAGTGGCACGGCCCCTATCACTGGCACAGCTCTCCTCAGCGGAGTGGCCCTCCTCAGCAGCATGGCCCTCTGGAGTGGCGTGGGCCGCCTCAGCGGCACAGTCCTCCTCACTGGCACGGCCCTCTTCACTGGCACGGTCCTCTCCAGTGGCATGCCCCTCTTCAGTGGCACCGCTCTCCTCAGCGGTGTGGCCCTCCTCACTGGCATGGACCTCTACAGTTGTGCGGCCCTCCTCAGCGGCACAGCCCTCCTCACTGGCACAGCCCTCTGCAGTGGCGCAGCACTCCTCAGTGGCGCAGCCCTTCTCAAAGGCACAGCCCTCTGCAGTGGCGCAGCCCTTCTCACTGGCACAGCCCTCTACAGTCGCACAGCCCTTCTCACTGGCACAGCCCTCTACAGTCGCGCAGCCCTTCTCACTGGCACAGCCCTCCTCAGTGGCACAGCCCTTCTCACTGGCACAGCCCTCTTCAGTGGCACAGCCCTTCTCACTGGCACAGCCCTTCTCACTGGCACAGCCCTCAACAGTCGCGCAGCCCTTCTTACTGGCACGGCCCTCTGCAGTGGAGCATCCCTCCTCAGTGGCATGGCCCTTTACAGTGGTGCGACCCTCCTCAGCGGCACGGCCCTCTGCAGTGGAGCATCCCTCCTCAGTGGCATGGCCCTTTACAGTGGTGCGACCCTCCTCAGCGGCACAGCCCTCTGCAGTGGCGCAGCCCTTCTCACTGGCACAGCCCTCTGCAGTGGAGCAGCCCTCCTCAGTGGCACAGTCCTCCTCACTGGCACGGCCCTCTTCACTGGCACGGTCCTCTCCAGTGGCATGCCCCTCTTCAGTGGCACCGCTCTCCTCAGCGGTGTGGCCCTCCTCACTGGCATGGACCTCTACAGTTGTGCGGCCCTCCTCAGCGGCACAGCCCTCCTCACTGGCACAGCCCTCTGCAGTGGCGCAGCACTCCTCAGTGGCACAGCCCTTCTCAAAGGCACAGCCCTCTGCAGTGGTGCAGCCCTTCTCACTGGCACAGCCCTCTACAGTCGCGCAGCCCTTCTCACTGGCACAGCCCTCCTCAGTGGCACAGCCCTTCTCACTGGCACAGCCCTTCTTACTGGCACGGCCCTCTTCAGTGGCACAGCCCTTCTCACTGGCACAGCCCTTCTTACTGGCACGGCCCTCTGCAGTGGAGCATCCCTCCTCAGTGGCATGGCCCTTTACAGTGGTGCGACCCTCCTCAGCGGCACGGCCCTCTGCAGTGGAGCATCCCTCCTCAGTGGCATGGCCCTTTACAGTGGTGCGACCCTCCTCAGCGGCACAGCCCTCTGCAGTGGCGCAGCCCTTCTCACTGGCACAGCCCTCTGCAGTGGAGCAGCCCTCCTCAGTGGCACAGCCCTTCTCACTGGCACAGCCCTCTGCAGTGGCGCAGCCCTCCTCAGTGGTGTGGCCCTTTACAGTGGTGCGACCCTCCTCAGTGGCACAGCCCTCTGCAGGGGTGTGGCCCTCCTCAGCGGCACAGCCCTTCTCACTGGCATGGCCCTTTACAGTGGTGCGGCCCTCCTCAGCGGCACAGCCCTCCCCACTGGCACAGCCCTCTGCAGTGGAGCAGCCCTCCTCAGTGGCATGGGCCTCCTCACTGACATGGCCCTTTACAGTGGTGCGGCCCTCCTCAGCGGGACAGCCCTCCTCACTGGCACAGCCCTCTGCACTGACGCAGCCCTCCTCAGTGGCACGACCCTCCGCATTGGCACAGCCTTCCTCAGCGACGTGGCCCTCCTCTACTTCTGTTTCACAAATGCACAGCACGAAAAGCACGGTGCAGGCTCACCAATGTTCCGTGTTCAGTGAGGAAACAGAAAGAACGAGGTATGCCGAAGCGGTTTTGGGTTGTTCTTGGTTTTAACAAGGCCCTGTCCCGTTTCAACTTTGGGGGAATCCATTTTGATGGAAAAACACGATGTATCCAGTTTATGGGAACATTTGACTTGACTGTCAAATTTTAATTTTTTTATTTTAAAGTTGTTTTTGAATGCCTTGTTTTTTTAAACCACTTTAATGTTGATGTATTTTATTATCACCATAAACGTGTTATTCAGATTGCAGTTGACGCAATGGCCGGCTGCTGGACAACAGTCCAGGAAGCGACCACCAATGTGGAAGACCACACCCTGGCATAACTCACCGAAGCTTTCAAACAGTCCACTGAATACGACCCAGGCAAGTGAGATGAGGTGGCAATGATGAGTTACTGGGTTGTTTGTTCTTTCGCAAGGATTAAGGTGTGCTCCGAGATGCCACGTGAATGGCTGTAGTTTTTCAGCGTGGCCTTGTCAAGTGTTATGAAAATGTCCAACTGATTTTTTACCAAATTTTAACGCAAATTATGACATTGTTGAAAAGACTAGTACATGCCTGTAAGTGCGTGGCCGTACGTGCAAAAAAAAAAAAAAAAATAACTTTCAAACTGCGTACCAGAAACAACAACCACACGCTCTCACGTTCCTTCACTCTCGCGTGGCCGTACGTGCGTGGCCGTACGTGAAAACCAAAAATAATAATGAAAAAAAAACTTTCAAACAACCACACAGGCCGTTCCTTCACTCTCGTAAACGACGACTGGATTGGGGCATTGTGTTTATCGATAAATGTGCATAAGAAATCGAGAAATTATTAGAATACAGGAAGTCATCACTATCCGGAAGTGGTGCGTGCCCGTACGGAATGTTCACATGCATTCCACGAATTATCGCTTTCATTGAAGTCACAACTGCTGTGATACTTACACACACAGAGTTAGTTAAAATCAAAATCCAAATTAAAATCAAGTTTACCTCCCTGTCTTTGCTTGCCATGACATTCGCTGCCATTGACCATTGCCACTCCTACGCCACGGTAACTAAATGGTGCCCTTTCCCCATCGGCCACGCCCACGCAGCAACGTGTCCTGTCATTGGTTTTGTAAATAAATGGCCATAACTTGGGAACCACTTGTCCGATTAATATCAAACCTTGAAAAGGCACATACTCAGGTCCCCAGCAATATACCTGGAAAGTTTCAATTAGATCAGACCAGTGGTTGTCAAGAAACAGCGGTCACACACACACACACACACACACACACACACACACACACACACACACACACACACACACACACACACACACACACACACACACACACACACACATTGCTGGAATTATCGATAGATATCGTCTGCGGTTGTGTTTTAAAAAAACTTGGTTCACCGTGTATTCCTGATCCTCGGTGCAAGGAATTGTATTTCGGGAGGTGTATTGGTGTTTATCATGTAATACTCACCCGTTCAAAAATTACGACAAACACCCGCTCCCCGAGGAAGCGACCGGGTTGGCTATAATGGGGGTAATTATATTTTGTGCCATGACTAATAATTCCCCCTCTCTCCAGCAGTGGACAGTAAACCACTTGCACTGTGCCACGTGTACAGGTGAAAATGGCAAGTCTCCCACCCTCGGATGCAGATGGGGACTTTTTTGAACCATGATCTGAATCTGGGTTCCTCAAGCACGTACGCCATTTCCGATTGTATAATTATCAGACGTACACATAGTTTGCCTTATTTTATACAATTTCGGTCATCCGATCCAAATCGGGTTACTTAGACTTCAGTAAGTCATCAACAAGATTGATGTTTAAAACTGTCGCAAAAATACACCGGGAGTGCAACATGGCAATGATGGGCAAAATAGCCTCCTCATCTCCTTGCTTGAGATCCTAAAGGAGCTTTTGCCAACTCCTTACACTCCTCATATCCTTGCTTGAGATCCTGAAAGAGCTTGCTCCGACTCCTTACACTCCTCATATCCTTGCTTGAGATACTAAAGGAGCTTGTACTGACTCCTTACACTCCTCATATCCTTGCTTGAGATCCTGAAAGAGGTTGCGCCGACTCCTTACACTCCTCATATCCTTGCTTGAGATACTAAAGGAGCTTGTACTGACTCCTTACACTCCTCATATCCTTGCTTGAGATACTAAAGGAGCTTGCGCTGACTCCTTACACTCCTCATATCCTTGCTTGAGATACTAAAGGAGCTTGTACTGACTCCTTACACTCCTCATATCCTTGCTTGAGATACTAAAGGAGCTTGCGCTGACTCCTTACACTCCTCACATCCTTGCTTGAGATCCTAATGGAGCTTGCGCCGACTCCTTACACTCCTCATCTTCTTTGAGATCCTGAAGGAGCTTCGCCGACTCCTGACACTCCTCATATCCTTGTTTGAGATCCTAAAGGAGCTTGCGCTGACTCCTTACACTCCTCCTCACATCCTTGCTTGAGATCCTAATGGAGCTTGCGCCAATTCCTTATCTTCTTTGAGATCCTGAAGGAGCTTCGCCGACTCCTTACACTCCTTATCTCCTTGCTTGAGATCCAAAAGGAGCTTGCGCTGACTCCTTACACTCCTCATATCCTTGCTTGAGATCCTGAAGGAGCTTGCGCCGACTCGTTACACTCCTCCTCATATCCTTGCTTGAGATCCTGAAGGAGCTTGCGCCTACTCCTTACACTCCTCATCTCCTTGTTTGAGATGATCCTAAAGGAGCTCGCGCTCATGTGTGCATTTGTCGATTTGACTCTGGCTCATCCACAACATTCCACTGGCTCATCCACAAGATTGCCGAGTGCCACACGGCTGTTGCTGATGGCCATGTCGTTTTTGCTGCTGCTGCTGCTGCTACTGATTGTCAGCTTTTGATCTTGCAGCCATTAACTTCAATAAAGCTGTTTTGGTTTTTTTTTTTTTAAATGGTGATTGAGATGGTTTTGGAGACTGGTTCTTGTGTCCGGCAGGAGAAGCATGCACTTCCAGATGTGACATTTGATAAGAATGAGTCGTGTGCTGCCATACCTGGTCACGAAGCTGCACCTGAAAGCCCTCCACAAGTTATCGCCGCAATCTCTTCTGGTCAGTCTTGCGAAGTAACAAATTTATTCCATAATTATTACTTATTTTTTGAAATATACCAAAGGATTTTAAAATGTCCGACAGGTGGCGAGCCACATGACTTTCTCATTTTCCTCTGTTTAAATGCAGGAAAAGGCTCTTTGGACCAACGTTGTTGCAGTTGTCAGTCGTTCCGCCTTCCCAGCATTAACCTGACTAGTTGTTTTAATCACGACTGCAGAGGTTAGTTGAGTCGGCTATCCACGTTCCTTTTAACGCGACGTTGCTAAGTACCCACTACGTACCCACGATGGGTCAACTATCAATTTGTAATTGAAGGGGGATCCTCATCGCTCGTGCCGGTCCCTTTTTAGCAGTGGTTTTTTTTTTTGGCGTGAATGTAAATGTTTGACTTGAGTAAGTGTTTCAGCGTGTATCAGGACGTCATCCAGGTACACCAGGCATGATTGCCGTGGCAACCCGCGGAGTACACGCTCCATCAGTCTCTCAAAAGGGGGCGGGGGCGTCACACAAACCAAATGGCATCACAGTGAACTCATACAGTCCTTTACCCGTGGAAAATGCTGTTTTCTCCTTCCCTGCCTTATCCCTCTCCACCTGCCAAGACCCACTCTTGAGATCCAAAGTTGAGAAACCAATTTGAGGCCACAACGGCATCGAGGGGATCGTCAATTCTAGGCAGGGGAGAGGAGTCTTTGAGTGTCACGTTGTTAAGTCAGCGATAACCAACGCAGAAACGCGTGGTCCCATCTTTCTTTTTAACCAGCACAACCGGTGGACATCCAAGGACTTCCCGAGGACTCGATGACACCTGCATCGAGCATCTTCTCTACCTGTTCATCAGCCTCCTCCCCCTTGAAGCAGGGGAACCGTCAGGCGGGGTGACGAATAGGCCGGGCCTCACCGGTGTCGACCTGATGGTCCATCAGGCCCGGATGTCCAACGTCCTCTGCAGGCAAAGATAAGATGTTTAAACGATGGTTAATTAAATTGCGTAAGACCTTCCGCCGGGCCTCCTCGAAATCTTCGCGACTGTGATTCGCCGTCTCACAAATGAGATTGGGCCAATTCCGATGGATCTCCAAAGACTCCCTCTGCGGTCAGTCGGGTGGTTGTTTTCACGTCTCTCACCTCCGCAATGTTTACAACTGGGCTACAGCCGGCTAACTTCATGCCGCGTCCCACGTCTAGGATGTGGTTCTGTACGAACGTTAATTACCCGAAATTGCCACAACGGGGCTTGTGGTGTTCACGAGAGCAGGACCCATGACTAAATCCTGGATTGGTTGTCCCACCAGCGGTTGCTCCAGGCCACAGGACTCTCACCAGGTCGGGTGATCCCACCATTGTGGCGGGACTATGGCCTCTGGCGTGGGGAAATGGTCACCGGGTCGGGAGCCTTCAACTAAGCCCTTTCGTTGTTGTTCTCGCCCCCCTAATTCCAGGTTTTCCGACCCCACCCGGAGACTACCATGACCCAGGTCGATCATTCACTCGCCAGCGGTTACCAAGTCAAATCCTATTGAGGGAAAGTTTGTTGGACTGTAATTTGGTAATCTCATGATGATGTCGGGTTGAGCCGAATGAATATTCACGGCATTGTGTTTTTGTTCGCTCTTTCATTCCTAACATTCCCAAATTCCCGCCTGTCTGTCCTTGCTCTTGAGTACAGACCGGGTACCTGAAGAGCTCGGTGCTGCTGGACGGAAGACCTGTCCGCAACAACAGAGAGCAGCATCCTTGCAGCCCCTGAAAGAGGAAGATGACGCGGAGGAAAAGGTGGATTTGGAGGAGACAAACGACAAGGTGGACTTGGAGCATCCAAGCCGAAGCAAAGAGGATGCGGCGGTCGAAGAGGAGGAAGAGAAAGCCTTTTCCCGAAGGGTCGGGTACAATTGTACGAGGTGACGTCGACTGCCCAGCTTCAGCAATCTCTGCGCAGGTACATGAGAGCGGTGCAGGTTGAAACCCGCAGTGTGTGTTCATTGCACGATATTCGGTTGATCTCGATTGCAACTTCACTCGTGAAACGTATTCATTCCTCCTGCTTTGTGTCCAGAATATCCAGAATCGATGGAAATGCGTCCACCGGCGACATCGCCATGGTGACTCCGGTGCGGCGTTCACGCCCATTGGCATCTTGCTCGGCCAACCAGGCACCCAACCTGTGCCCGAATACCAAGCTCGTGTCCTCCATTAACGATGTGGTGTTTACACGTGACAGAACCACAGTTGTGTGAAGGACCACAGAATAATCCTGCATTGTGATGTCACACCCCCCCCCCATCGCCCCCCCCTTTCCAAAAACGAAGTTGTTGTTATTGTGATTTAGTTGGTTAACATTGAATGGTTTAAAATGTTAATGAACAATGTTGCTTTTGTTGGTGTTGCCATGCTTGTTAATAAAACTTGATTGAAACTTTTGACATTGAGGTTGCAGCTTCAGACATCCCACCACCAAGTCCAGCACGGAACATGGTTTTTGTGGTGTTTTTTTTGCGGTGTGAAACATCCTCCACTGGACCTTTCCATCCATCCATTGGGACCATTCTCTGTGCAGAGCGTTGGTGCTGCCTAGACAGTCTCCTTGGCTATTGGGCACAATCGTGGACGGGTCGCCACTCCGACACAGGATACCAACAAGCCTGGCACTCATTTTGTCAACCTCGGAAGGATGACAGGCAGAGTCAACCCCACCTGGTATTAATTCAACAGCCGAGTGGGATTTGAATTCAGGATCTCAGGATCCTACGATCCTCGGATCCCAAGTTCACCACCCGAACCATTAAGCCAACACCAGGCAAACACTGACCTATGGTGTTCGGGTTTACCCGTTACTTTGAAAAACAATTGATTTTTTAACACCGATTCCACCGCAAACTGCAGATCTACAGGTGGTGAAGTTTATTTTTGTGTTTAATTAGTTATGTCACCTTTCCCTCGTTGTGATGCTGACAGGTTAATACTGCACAGTCCTCCCAAATTATGACCCTCGACCTCTCGGAGTGCTCAACTAAGATGAGTCATTCTAAAAGAGCTCGGACATGGAGGTGGTATTGTTGAGATGTGTGTGCTACCCTGATACAGCTCGAATAATCACCACCATTAAAATGGGTAAAGATCTTTCCATCTCACTCGTTCCGATTAAAAAATAATTATTTTGATACCCCCTCCCCCCTCCATCATTGTGACAGTACGTAAGTACGAGAGCTTGTAGACGATTCCTAACGTGGGGACAACCTTTGAGAATGTCTTCCAAGCTGTCTCTGTTTCAATTCCACCAACATTTTAAAGGCTTCTTGACACCGAAGATGTTTTCTCATCCATTTCACCTCCAAAGGAGGGTTCCTCCATAATGATACACACTATTCTTACCTCCGCCACCAAAGGTGGACGGACAATTATGTTTTTAATCTTGTCTGTTTGTCTGGCTGTGAACAGGATATCTGAAAAAGCTGTGTGGACGGATTCGGACGGAATTCGGTGGACAGGTTGGGTGTGTGACGAGGTCGAATCGATTCGATTTTGGTGAAGAATTTGGAAAGCTTACTCTTCACCCCTCTCTCCAAATCGTTGATGTAAATAATGAGTAGTAATGGTCTGAGTACTGATCCCTGAAGTACCCCACCACTTACATCCTCCAACTCACAGACATTCTTTGCTTCCCACCACTAAGCCAGTTTGCAATCCAATTAGCGACCTGACCAGCCACTCCACAAGCCCTCACCTTGGATAACATCCTCCAATGTGGTACCTTACTCTCGTGGCCAAGTGTTGCTCTCAACAGAATCCTTTCACCTCCTCTCCCTGTTGAGGCTGGAGTGCTCCAAAGCAATGTTCTGGGCCCAGTCCTATTCCTGAATTGGAGAATTCATGTCAGATTTGATGAGTCACACAGATGTTTTTTTCAACACTCATTTCATTTTATGTGAGAAAAAAAAATCATCACTTTTGACGTCATTTTCTGGGGAAAAAAAACTTTCTGGTGACTCCGTAGAGAATCATGTCGACGATACTTTTGATGTGTCGAAGTTAATTGAATCAAATGTTAAAAACAACTTTCTCACTCTGATGATTTCCATTCCAGAGTTATTGTTAGAAACGTGATTTTTCAACCTTTGATGACCTTTGACCTTGACATTTGACCGGTCATTGTTGGCCACATGTCACACTTTGGTTGACCCATCTTACTCTCCCACCAAGTTTGGTTACAATCGGTCCAGGCATCGCCGAGGTATGACAATACACTACCCATGATGGTGTGGAAAGACAGGTACACACACAGAGCTGGTCATTCTAATCCTGTACTTCACTAACCCCCTCCGGGGGCGACACATGAATCCATTATTCACTTGAAGATCTCACAATATTATTCACCCTCCGATAGAAAGGGCCCCAGACATGAGGTTTGGCGGGGGGCACCCACGTACCTAGCGGAGACTCTGCTATTGACTCCAATGTATTGTTGCGGGGTCGGCCACGGGCACGACCGCTGGATGGAGCTGCAAGTCGGCTTGACCGATCGCCCGGAATTCAGATCGTCGCCCCGGATAAGTCTGGAGTCAACGGGTCCTCTATCGGACCGAAATTCGCCAATGGATAGACCACGTGGGGTAGGGTCGATTTTCAATTTAATTACCTCAATACCACGTGGTCCAACTACCGGGGAATATCACCCTCGACGGAACTCTTACGAAAACGAGCCGCTTAGGGCGCTCGTTCCGTGTGCGATTCCGAGCGGTTGAATCGCCAAGAACCGTCGGTCCAAATGTCCCCTTAGGGCCGTAACAGCTTTAACTAATTCTCAATCACGCGTCATGTCGAACCAATGACAGAAACACAAAACGAGTTGTTACATTGAACAAATAGGGGTATTTATTTACAATAGGCAGGGAGGGGAACACAAGGAGCAGAACTAAACCGACTATTAATAAATGCAATGCAAATATATACAGCACAGACACTTAATATAAACAGTTTTATACTTATAGTCCAGCAGCCAAAGGCCAAATTTTCACCTAACCCTAACATCTCTGATAAAGTTTTCTTCTCTGCTGATTAATTATTCACCCTTGGGGTGTATGTAATGATCTCCAGGTGGATGTGAACCTGTCACCTTTGAGCAACTTTAAATATTCAAGATTTCATCCAAGATGGCTGTCACAATGGGCTACAATTCTAAAATTCCTATTCTTTCAATGTCGTCGGCCAGAAATCAATGATTTTATTGTTCAAATATATGTTTTGAGTTTCAACAATATGTGTAAAATAGTTTGGGAAATATCAGCTGTACCGTTGCTATGGTAACTATTAATATGACTACCATTATGTCAATAAAATGTAGAAAAGTGGCAACCTGCCATATATTTCAAGAACATCTTCATGTATACATTGTTTTAAAAAAAAAAAGAAAATTTTTGGCAAATGCTCTTGATCACTGCATTGAGTAAAATAGGATGATGAATTGCATTTTTCTGTTGCCATGGTAACTATCTAAAATGGTCACTCTGATTAGTTAGGTGTTAAAGATGCACAGCATATAATGTATATATTTGTACATTTTATCTTATTTGTTTTCTACCTCATAATCCATATGGGGACCGATTTGGTCATAAACTGTAAGATGTTGTCATGGTTACCACAAAGATGGCACTGTAAATTGGTACCGAATGTTTTTGATCATGTTTGTTTTTTACTATAGTCCTGCACCAGAAAAAAGGAAATTTTATCTGGACCCAAAATTTATTGATATGGTTATTTTCTCTACTTCATGTGCATCTTCGTGATGAATATTATGATATTCAGGTGGGAGTGACCTTCTCAGCCCTGAGCAACTTGATGAATTCAAAATGGCATCCAGGAAATGAGGAAAAATACTAATTTTTACATGTCGATGACCATATCGATTAAAAACACAACGAACCATGTTTTATATCATTTTAATAACAGCTAGATTCTTCTGAAAACTTAGTTTTACATGTATATTATATGATTAAAACGAAATTACTTATTTAGGTCACAATGGCCACAAAGAATGAAAGATTAATATGTTTCTGATGGATTATTGAGAAAATCACAAAAACAAGTGATTGGGATATCGAAAAGATATTTTTCGATGAAATATTTATTTCGAATTCATAGCTATTCATAGTGCATACAAATGCAATAAAAGCCACTAAGGCTCCTTTAAGGTAGTTAGTACACATGCCTTAAATAATGGTGACGACATCAAATCAAACATGGTATCTTGTGGGGCTGAAGTTTGTCTAGAGATTCTAAATAAAGACGAGTCTTCTTCGTCTTCTACTTCCATGACTTGCTTTGTGTACTCATTAAAACAGGCATGGCTAAATTGGCAGGAGCAGAAAATGGTACGAGCAAGAGTTGAGCTGTTGTAACTGCAGCGTCGTGTCTTACACGCATTTTCACTGCAGCAGGTGCACCAAATCAATTTGAGAAGCTCTTCTGGAGCAAGAGGGACATTCTCAGGTAGTGGAGTGGGTGACAGAGATGATGAACCCTGCTCATGATACCAACCATATACAGTGGCATCTAAGACTGGTTGCATTGCATCTTTTGCCTTCTTCCATACTGCAACTTGGAGATGGGCGTGAGCAACATTCTCCATGAACGCTTCATCCGTTGGAGGAAGAGACGGAAGTTTCGGGGCACAAGCGGTACTTCTGCCTACTTTAGAGGCCCACAGTTTCTGTCGCGCGTTTGTCATGGACTGACATTCCGGGACACCATAGCATGATGACATGAATAGTGTGGCTTGCTTTCTTATCTCAGATATATGTACACTGGTGTCCCCAAGGAAACTTAGAGAATGACGACCAGTACATAGCACCTTGAAGGCAATTCCTTTGCCAATTCTGAAGTAAGTGGCGATGGTATCACATCCTGTGAGTCCATGGGTTGCTAGTAAATCTGGAATAATCTCATGATGCTTTTCCACACTGGCTCTGATGTCGATAGCAGCACGACAGGGAGAGACTAGCGTTCTGTCTCGAGGCCCAACAAAGCCTCAGAATGGCCTCCAACAGAGTTCAGCGATCTAACCCAAGGTCGGTCCAGCGGCCTACAACGAGCGAAGGGATGGATGGTGCGAAGGGGTACATCTAACTATCCAAGCATTCATTAACCTGAAACTACCCCGGGGCTTTCCAAAAACGCCTGACACTTTAAACTATAGGTTCTAAAAAAACCATGATTTCCGTCGTCTGTGTTGGTGTCCATTATAAATTTGGGCCGAGCCCTCCAATTTTCTTCCATGCCCTTGCACAATTCTGTGGCTGGGCAACGTGGCTCAACTGGCAAGAACTTCCCCTCTGCCGAACTCTAACCATGGCTGTCTAACCACCAGCCCTGAGGCTGTCTCCGAGCCTATCAGCTCCCTATGAACGCGGGGAGTTGCCTTCTCTGGCATTGGCCCCCTCCGATGCCCACGTGGCATTTTGGCGCTACCGGCCCCTTACCGAGGGTCGCCCGTGCCCACTACACTATCCTGGTCCCGTGGACCTTTGGCCTAACCTGGTCGACTAGTCCGGTGCACGGGATGCCCTCTAAACAAATACTCACCTTTCAACAGCCGGGGCGGAGTCGGAAAGTCGGGCGGACCCCACCTTTCTGGGGCGGAGTCAGAGCTGAGTCGATTGTAGCTCTGCCAACCTCCTCACCTAAGGCCACGTGCGTAATGGTGACGGTGTGCTGTTGTTGTAATTGATGTATAAATTCGAACTATAAAATAACTTGTAGTGCACACGAAGTTCCCATTAGACAGAAGGAAGGAGTCTAACTACAAACACATAATTATCGAAATAACTAAGTTTAGGGACTGCTGTCAGTTTGTGTGCAAATGGTTTCCAGATTCGTAACACTATTACCACGAGTCCGCACGTCCAGCTCAGGGGTGTAGCTTTTGTGGATTGATCCTTTCACACTTCGTTCCCTCGGGACAGGAAGATCGTGAGGTTCGGGCAGACATTTTGGAATTTTTTGCCCGTGGTTCCAAAGATTGCTCGCAAAGTACCGAAGGACCCACATAATAATCACTCCCGATTTGATTGCAGTGAAATTCCCGAATTTCTTCGCAATACCTTTTAATGAAGTGAGCAAGATCGAATGGAAGATGAAAAAAGCAAAATCAATATAAAAAAACAAACAAAGCAAAAAGATCAAAACATCAAATGGAAATCCCCATCTGATTTTGGATAAACAATGATGCTGTGAAGTGACGCAGTGATGACGTTGTCGTGACAAAGGTGATCGCTTGAGCCATTTCCTTTAGATGTTTTGTCATTCCTTTTTCAGGATTTCAATCCCGTCCAGATCCTTGTTCTACTCGCTTCTCTTCTCATAAATCGCTTTGGATAATTGTTCTCGTTTTTATATTGTCACATATGACAATGCAACGTCGGCGCTCTTCAACTTCCAGGTTCTTTTGATTTCCTTTTTCAGATGCTGGTGCCACATTTGGTTCGTGCTTGCAAGAGTTTTCTGAGACTGGGATATTGATGTTTTTGCACGTGTGTCGGTGGATCGCTCTGAATACCTTGTTGTACCTTTGTGTGTACAGGTGTTCTGACATGAGGTTTTTACATCCCAAGAGAAGGTGATGGTGCTTTCTGTTTCTACCTTACAGAACCTGCACCTGTCCTTATTGACTCCATCCTGCCATCTTCTTCAAGCCAATGGTCTGGTGTCCTTGGTGTTGGGTATTTATTATGACTCGTTCTCCATCCCAGTTAACGTGACGTCTTCCAAGCCACTGCAAAGTGCCTTCTTTGTCTCTCCCCAACTCTTTCCAGATATTTTTACAATATTCCTGCTCTTTTGTCGTTCTCCCATTTGTCGGTGTATATTTGTTGATGTATCTTTTTGTATTTTTCATTTCTCTTCTTTGCAATCGATGGCGCTGGATTCACTCTTATTTCCACCCCATGTGTGGCATCTTATATTCGCACCTGTTCCTGGAAGTTCTTTGCTTTGATGCATTGTTTGATGGACGAGTAAAGGCCTTATTGCACAAACAACAATGGTGAGGTTTCTCTCCGGTGTGTATTCTTTGATGTTTATGTAAGTGTGATCTGATGACTGATTAAATGCTTTGTTGCAAACGGAACACTTGTGTTTCTTTCCCGAATGTATTTTTTGATGACGAGATAAATTCGATGCAGAAAAAAGGCCTTCCTGCATTGTGAACACTGCCGCCGCTTCCCAAGACACGTGTTGAGTTGCCCCCTCCCAAGTTGAGCCCCCATCCTGGTTCATGTCAGCCATAAGCTGAGTCAGCATGGCTATTATGTCGTGCTGTACCGGAGATGGCCATCTGATGCCTAATGGCGTCTGTGCCATTGGGGCCGGGCTCATGGTCGGGGGTCAAAAAGGCGACCAAGCAGTGGTTAAGGTAGTGAATGATCAGAAGGAAACATCATCAGGTTTGAACTTTCTTTCCCCTGATAAATACCGGCCAAACTATAAACTGTCATGCTGGTGATTCACAGGACAGGTGTTGGTTCAATCAATGAGTGTACCTTCACCTGCAGGGAGAGGTAAGTCGCTTGTCTCATCAGCCGGTGTTTGCTCGGGCAGGTCAAAGATCCCAATGTAGTCCACAAAATGATTAGGCCATGGTGTGCCGGTGCAGCGGTCCAACACAGAGAGTAAATGTTCTTCTGATTTGGTGTAAACAAGCGTAAAGAGGAATCGTGATGACGTCATGAGGTGTAACAAGGTATCCCAGATGTACAAGTGGGAGGACAACATGGTGGGATTCCCATTTACAATTAATCACCAAACTTGATGGGGATTTCTACCTTGGGGGGAATAACAAGTATACCATGTTACATGTGGATCCATGTATAACATGGAATGGGATCCTACAGGATCCAGGATTGTGCCCCCCTCTCTCCACTGTACCTTGTGTTCTGTTGCATCCTGATCCGTTCAGTGTACTCGCTCTTCCGTGAGCCTTGACTTTGTGTATCCCTCCCCTCCCACCCTGCTACAAAATAAAGTTTCATCAAATGTGATTTGAAAACCCCATTCTTCCCTCCAGGAATTTCAACCTGATCTCGAAGATTCACATTTACAGAAAACAAATCCTCAGTGTTGGAGTTGTTTTCAATCGAGGTACCATCACCTACCTACCTACCTCCCTACCTCTGAGCCATCCTACCAACCCAAGGAAAACTACAGATATGGTTTAGTGGTCATTTTTGTCTTTTTAACAGATTGGATTGTTTCCTTTATCTTTTGAATTTTTTTTTTTGTCCGTTGGATGTTTGAAATCTTTAAGAATTCCAAAACACCGTTCGGTTCTGAGACTGTTTGAAACTCCGTTCTTGTGGGATACCAGCCGGGTTATCCCACGTTTCCCGTTGCTGTTCTCATCCTGTTGGTATTTTGAAGAAATCAAATTTTGTTGTTTTTTCTTTTTAATTAATTTTTTGTGGGAGGCCTAAAACACTTCCCGACATCCACTAAGTAATGGGGTTCGGGATCATTTAATGTTACTTTTGACAAACCTACCAAAGGCATTTAAAAGTGATCAAAATAAAATTCCCCCCAAAAAATCAAACTTTGTTTTTCAAAAATTTCAAACAATTATTTTCCCTAAAACATTCTCTTGAGGAGAGGTATCAAGACGAGGAGGTAAATCTCTTCTGAACTGCCTTACTGAGTGTGAGGAGTAAAGTGACGTCATAAAAGATGGCAGTGCCCTCGGGAAGTTACCTCCCCCCAAGCTCAGCGGCTGTGTCTGTGCGAAATTGTCCGGTGTTGTCTCGTGTATTTGTCTGCATGTGTGTGTACGATATTTGTGTTTGAGATCCTCCACGAACCTTGGACCATGATGAAAATAAAACAAAGAGCCTTTGCATCTGTTGTCAGAATCTGCAGGGGTGAAAGGTGAAAGAGTAACACTCCAAAAAGGGTGCTGTGAGTTTGGTAACATTTATTGGCACAACATTTATCAATTTGGACGTTTGGTGGATTATATTGATAAACAAAAAGTAATCCTGTCAGGTGATCTCAACTTTTAAAAAAAAAATTAATAAAACGTCACATTTGATAAACGTGTTGATAACAGGACACTTGGGGCTTTGGTTGTAATTAAGTTCAGCATTTGGACGATCATCACCGACATGATACAATCGGTTTGTCATGCATGGATCAGAGTGATCCTCAGGTGTTTGCGGCTCTGAACGGGTCATGTGACCTCATTGTTAGCTGGTGTACTTGATGTAGACCTGTGGAAAGCGATTCGCCAGTTGGACGGCCATCTCCTCATCCACCGGGAAGCAGAAGGAAACGTCAAGGAAGCACATCTGCCGACAGGTATCGAGCAGGTGAAAAATCCCTCCAGGGGTCACCAGCGGAGCGCCTGCCACACGCACACAGATATAATTTCTCCAATGAATGACAAACAAGGGTGAAAATAGCTCACAGTCATCTGGAGCTTTGGTGTGCAGTTAACACAGTACTAAACGACAGCACAACAGCACTCAGTGGAGCGCAATCATCCACCAGGACAATAAGGAGGAAATGATTCAATTTTGGTGAAGATCTGGAACCGGATACGAGAATTGTTTGAGTGGTTCTTCACCATTGAGAGACTGGGGGTCAAAACCGATATCTCAAAACGTTATATGGACGGATTCGGATGAAACTTGGTGGATGAGTTGTGTTGGTGACAAGAACAAGCCGATTAGATTTTGGTTCAGGTCCGGATGAAGATCCAGCCTATCAGTGGACGACAAAATGGAAACGGGTCAGCCTGGAGGAGTTGCACACTCCACCGAGTGCCGTTCTCGTTTCGACTTGCAATGTTTATTTACCTTCCACATCGAGCAACCTCTGTGACCCTCTTAGATCCAACCACATCAGTTCCCATCATCTCCTCAATTACCGTACCCAGTATGTCGAGTTGCTCCAGTAAAGGGCAGTAATTGGCGAGCGATTCGAGGTCAGTGTCGCTCACGAAGTGGTTAGCCGTTAACACCAGTCGGCGCAGTCTGGGCAGCTCTCGCGCCATCTCAACAAGAACACCACCGTCTGCCCACACATTCATACACCAGCCAAGGTCCAGGTCCTGTGTGGTACAGTTTAATTGTGAGCAATTAAATCAACAAAAGTATTATGTGCAGTTTTTAACTTCCTATTTATTCAAGTCCTGTATTGTACAATTAGAGAGGTATTAAAGCCACCAGTGTTTCAAAAAAATATAACTTGACAAAATAACAAGCCTAACAAAACCATTTAGTATTCTAAGTTATCAAGACACTGGAAGGTAGAAAGGGGATTAATAACGATGAGGAAAGGGGAAGGGAGTGTGATGAGAGGAGGAGAGTTGGTTGTTGAAAGTCACAAGATAAATGCTGTATAAACCAGAAGGGCACTCGGGAGAGAGCGTACCTCCACCAGGCTGATGAGTTCACGTTTTATATCCCACAGATAGGCCGGATATGAATTCGGACATGAACTAAAATTTAATCGGCTTGTTCTTGTTAACCAACCAACTCATCCACCAAGTTTCGTCCGAATCCGTCCATAACTTTTTGAGATATCCTGCGACATGTCGCTTTCGGCCCGATCTCACAATGGTGAAGAATCACTCAAAAACTTCTCGGATCCAGAACCGGATGTGGATCTTCACCAACATCCAAACATTTTGTCGGTGTCACCTTCCCAAGCTCTCCACCAAATTTCGTCTGAATCCTTCCACAAATTTTTGAGATATTTTGTTCACAAAGAAACAAACAAATAGCCAAACAAGCAAAGAGACAGACAGACAGGGGTCAAAACATAACCTCCATCCACCTTCGGTGGCGGAGTTAATGAAAATGTTACAGTTTTGGAAGCTGACGCTGAAGGAGAGCACACATGGACACGTCGGTTACCCGAGGATTAGTTGTTTCATTAATTATCTTTAGTTATTCGTCATTTCATTTGCGTAGAGTCCTTGGTTTCTTGTCAAGCGGTCAGGGGGTTTGCTCAATGTGTGTGTTGGGGGGGGGGGAGGGGAGGGGGGGAAGAATGTGTTGATTCGTTTGTGTGTTGTCTTTTTTAGAGGAGAGAGGTGTGATGTCTCCCTCCTCCCCCCCCCCCAATCTCTGCTGCATTCCATCTTTCTTTCTTCACCTCCATTGGGGTCCATTCCCTCCCCCTCGGCTACTTTCAATCTTTCCTCCTTCACACAATTGGTCCATTTACCCCCCATCCCCTCTGCTCCTTTCAACAATCCCTCCTTTTCCCCATCGGTCCATGACTTTCCCTCTGCCTTTCTCACTCTACCAATTTGATGTGTTAACAGATTTAATGTGGCTTTGGTTCTAATTAAGTTCAGCATTTGGACGATCATCACCGACATGATACAATCGGTTTCTCATGTCATCTCATTTCTCCCATTCACCAAACATCATATTGACAATCCCTCCTTCACCCCATTGGTCTGACCTTCGGCCCCGCAGCCGTTCCGTCGTCCCTCAGTCCGGCGGAATCCCTCTCCGTTTTCCCTCCATTCGCACATTGTTTAATTTGGCACATTCAATCCGTTTGTGGTGGTTAATCCTTCGGGCCGATCGGATTACCTTCACCACATGGGACTGTGTCCATTCTCACATGCCTGTTCGTGGTAAGAGGTGCGGAGCTTTTCCCGTGCATGGTTGGGTGCAGCACATCTCGCAGATGTGGTATAGTACAGGACTGCACAACTGAATGCTTGTGCGGTAAGGAGGGGTGGGTGGGGGGGGGGGCTCCCGTCGCAGCCTTAGGCACATGAAGGGAGGAAAGAGGCTGCATTGAAAGATTCCTTAGAATGAAGCGGCATTTTCCACAGGCTGCATCGTGGACCCGCCACCTGAACACATACAAAGCTTTCGTCAGCAGCCTGATGGAGCATTGCTCTCCTCTCTGGGCTGGTGCTCCTGCCTCTGACCTTTCTCGGCTTCACGTTGTGGAAACCAATGCATTTCGGATCAATGGTATCTCCCGTGGTCAGGATGAGTCTTTGGGCCTCCCACTCTCTCACCGCAGGCAGGTCGGTGGTCTTTCTGTCTTCTACCGTCTCTTCTCCGGTCTCGCCCCACCCCCTCTGCTCTGTCTGCCCCCCCCATATTTTCACAAGATGCTCAAGGTCCGCCAGCAACCCCCTTCTGGTAAAACTACCAAAATCACGAACCACTGCTCACCTTCACTCTTTCATTCCTCCTTTTTCCCGCCTTTGGAATAAACTTTCACACTCTCTTCAATCCCATTCTTCCCTCCAAACTTTGACAACAGCTGTTCACAACCATGTCTTATCTTGCCCCAAACAAAACCTCGATCTCTCTACCCCTGTTAATCCACCACAATCCCACCTCTTTGTACCTCAATGTTCTTACAACGGGATGTCAGGTGTGCCAATCCGACCTCCGTCAGCCCGATGGATCTCCACATATCGAGAGAGCGAAGCTGTTGGCAGTTTAAGCCCAGACTGAGTAAGACCGTGTTAGGATTTTTCACCTGAGGTTGGAAAGATGAGGAACATGCATCGTGACACACATTGCTGCAGGGGAAGGAAGGAAATGCTTCTGTGAATCCTTCAACACATGGGACATTCAAACTCAAACAAATCTCCAACAAATATATCATCAGCGGCAGTGTCCGACAAACATACAGCCATCGTCTCCTTTCTTCTTTCAGGCACGAGCTTTGATTAAAATTTAATTCCTTTTTTATCCCTGAGTTTTTTTGTAAAAAATTATGTGAGCTATTATCTAAGCTATTATTATCTAAGCTATTATTATCTAAGCTATTATTATCTAAGCTATTATTATCTAAGCTTTTATCTTTGCTATTATTATGAAAGCTATTACCTAAACTTTATCTCAGCTGTGATTATCTCAGCTTTATTATCTGAGCTATTATTATCTTACCTATTATCTGAGCTATTAAAATCTTACCTATTAATTATCTGAGCTGTTATTATCTTACCTGGTTTCTGAGCTATTATTTTCTCAGCTATGATCTCAGCTTTATTATCCTCGCATTATTATCTAAGCTATTATCTCAGCTATTATTATCTGAGCTATTATTATCTCACTTATTATCTGAGCTTTATTATATAAGCTCTTATCTCTGCTATTATTTTCTCAGCAATTATTATCTAAGCTATTATTATGTAAGCTATTATCTAAGCTTTATTGTCCTCGCATTATTATCTTAGCTATTATCTCAGCTATAATTATCGAAGCTGTTATCTCAGCTATTATCAAAGCTATTATTATCTAAGCTATTATCTCAGCTATTATTATCTGAGCTATTATTATCTCACCTATTATCTGAGCTTTATTATATAAGCTCTTATTTCTGCTATTATTTTCTCAGCAATTATTATCTAAGCTATTATTATGTAAGCTATTATCTAAGCTTTATTATCTGAGCTGTTGTTATCAAAGCTATTACCAAAGCTTTATTATCAAAGCTATTATTATCAAAGCTATAATCTATCTCAGCTATCAGATTTATTATCTCAGCTATTATCTGAGCTTTGATTATCTAAGCTATTATCTAAGCTTTATTATCCTGAAGCTTTTTGAAAAAACAGGCAGGTATTGTAATCTTCTCTGTCTGTCTGTCTGTCTGCCTGTCACGCTATCTCCTCCGAAACAGATGGGCATAAATTCAACAAACTTGGTAGTTGTGATCACCACATGGCAAGAAGGTGCAAAAACACAATCATTTTTCGCCACGCCCTCTGGGGCGGGGTCAACAACCAAAAAATGTAATTTTAATATTTTTAATGAAACTTTGTACATCTAAGTTGCAGGAAATATGCAACTATTTTTGGGGGATTTGTTCCCCTGTTCGTGTCTCGGAATGGGAAGTTTGAGTCACAGAGGTCAAAATGGGAAAAAATTCCAATCAAAATTTGATATTGGGTTATTCCTGATGGAATTTTGTGAAATCTTTCAACTTTGCTTTCGTGGGGGGGGGGGGGAGAAGCGTGGGGGATTTTAGATGGTGAGCCATGGATTTCGCTCTCGTTTCCAATATTTTTGCAGTGATTAAGGTTCAAAAGGCATCTTTTACTGCATGAATTGCAACCCTGGATGAGACGCAGGGATAAGCAACGCCTGCAGCCCATCGTGATTAATCATAACAACACAAAGACTGTGTTTATATTTATGTGACGAGGAAACAAAATATCAACAAATCAGATGAACTCATCCCAAGCTGGAAATAAATCAGTTTGTCTTCACAATCGTGCAGGACTATGGTTTAACTACAAAACACCTCTGCGGTGGAACAAAGAGGTGCACGTACCTCAGAACAGTCTCCGAGGTTGAGATGCCTCAACTCTCTGCACTTGGAAGTGATCGACAGGAGACTCTCCGTCTGAAACAAGATGGGAGTAGGATGTCATCCTTTAACACTGATAAAATAGTCCCCTTCCCATCCACGGAGCACAACGAAAGAGAAAGACTCAATTTGTTAGCTTATTCCAGAATTCAACACTTCGAGTCGTTTCAAGATCGAAGAACCAGACTGAGGATCTAAAAACCATTGTGGCACCGTGCCAGCAGGGGGGCGGGGGTGATGTATCATGGAGGTGACGTTAAGCTGGCAATCTCCTTTGCAAAAAATCTCTCACAGGCAGCAGACCATGAAGATTAAAGAAAGGTGCGATCAAGGCCACATCGACCTTGCCGAGTTCAGCAAAGGAAGGGGGAATGTAGATTTCACATTGCCATTAAAAACATTAAGATTTACTTTCAATGGTTTTATTAACGACAAAGCTGTGAGAGAGTAAAACGAACATAAACTACGTGAAGAGCTTACATCGATTCGTGTTCTGAACAGGACGAGGCGTTGCAGCCTCTGCAAGGACGAGAGCTGCCTGAAATCTCCGGGTGGTATTTGTTCACATGACGACAGGTCCAGGTCACGAAGGTTTGGGCAGAGCATGGTTACAGATTCCAAGGACTCGTTTGTGATCCAATAGCAGTTGGCCAGGTCCAGTTGCTGTAGGTGCTCAGACCACACACCCAGGAAACTGAAAAAGTACCGCAGGAAGACATTGGGATGGTGTTTTAAACAAAGCTGTGAGAGACAAGATAAACTTCGAAACCAACTTCCATCGACCCACGCTTGATACAATGCAGGGCGTTGTAGCTTCTGCAAAAATGAAAGCTGCCCCCCGAGTTATCTGGGGCATTAAGACCCCAATTGCTCGCACACAAAGCAAATATGGTGTTCTGCAAATTAAGAGACTGAGGAACATTGAGTGATACGTAGTTTTGTGAAGATAACGTGCACTGTTCTTTGTCCGACCCATGCCCCCTCTTTCCCCCTTTCTATGCAAATAATTTTGCAATAAAAAGCGAGGATTGTGAACAGATCTCTGAGAGAAGGAAGTTCACAACACCTCATCTTGGTGTTGCTCTGTGAATTTATTTCTTCCCGTGTTCACCTGAATAAATGGTTCAACTCTCATTGGGACTGGAGTTACTGGAGTGATTCCAATGGAGGTTCGAGAAATTCCACCACAGAACAATACCGGGCTTTGTTGCCTCTTCAAGGATGAAAGCTGCCCCCAACTTTCCTGGGGGATAAAGACCCCTATTGAAGACACGACTTCATTGAAAATCTTTGGTTGACATTGCTGCACCTGACATGTCGTGGAAATAATTTGAAGAAAGGAGAAATTTGAGTGAAATGTTTTTTCGCATTCCAACAAATGAGAATGATTTGATTACATGATGATCGGATTGCAGGGTGTTTCACGATCTGTATCTTCTTCCATAATTGTAAATGCCAGTGTGTTTGTCAGTCATTGTGTGTGTGTCAGTCAGTCATTGTGTGTGTGTCTCCTCAAACTCCAAAACCAAGAAATATAGGGCACTGAAAATTTGCATGCAAACAAAGAAAACTTCAAGGAATTGCATGACTGGTAAATTGGGTGTTTGGGTTAATTAAAACACCCCTTTGGAAGATAATTAAAAGCCTTATTTGATTGAACTCCTGAGTTTATATTTTGTAATTTGGCTCAGATTGAGAGCTCCAGCGAAACTCCAGCGAGACCCAGAAACTCCAGCGTTTGTGGCTTTATTTCATTTCCGCACATGCCATAACCTCTACAATCTCTCAATTTGAGCCAAATTACAAAATTTAAACTCAGGAATTCAACTTATCAGCAGTGCAGGGCTTATCAGCAGCCGACTACCAAAAATAAAGTGTTCATTTGTCCAATTCGGACATTGTTTGATATCCTGGGCGTCTCTGGGTGCATGGATGTTTAAGTTTCCGAACGAAGATCGGTAATCGCTTGCCAAGCCAGCCGTTCCTTATCAATTATTTCGTTGGAGTGCTTGCTGAGTGCGAAAGCGACTTGGCTGGCTTGGTTGTTCATTTCCAAGCCATAGCAAAACATGGCAAAAGTATTCACATTGTCACTGAATATATGGATCGACTTGAACAAAGTTTATCAGTTTCTTCACCGAGGGCCCAAAAGACTCTGAGGACCCAAAAGACCCTAAGGACCCAAAAGACCCTGAGGACCCAAAACACCCAGAGAACCCAAAATACCCTAAGGAGCCGAAAGACCCTGAGGACCCAAAAGACCTCTTTGATCCTGTAGACCATTTCAGACTGCTATAGATGGATAAGGTGTGTGTATGTTTTTGGTGCAGTTCTACTGGAGCGTTCTAATGTGGACTGTGAAGCACCAATATTATCAAGACCTGAGTTGATTCGGCTAATTAGCTACAAAGAACCTGGTAGAATTGCCATGTTTTAAATGCACGCCAAGTTAAGGTGTATCGAACAGCTTAATCGGTCCTAACATGGCACGGCATTCTAATTCATAAACAAACTAGAAGGGCACTCGGTCGAGCACGTACCTCCGCCACGTAATGCCTGATCCATGAGAACATATCGGGCCCAATACATTTTTGAAATATCATACGAAATATGGTTTTTGGCCCTCTCTTTCAAAGGTGAAGAATCACTTAAAAATAAAATAATTCTCGTCTCCACATCCAGATTTAGATCATCACCATAATCGAAGCAATTTGTCGTGGTCACACACCCAAACTGTCCACCAAGTTTCATCCGAATCCGTCCACAACATTTTGAGATATCATGCAAAATATTAGTTTCGCCCAATCTCTCAATGCTGAAGAATCACTGAAAAACTTATTGGATCCGGATCCGGATTCGGATTCGGATCTTCACCAAAATTGAATCAATTCTTCCGTGTCTCACACCCAAAGTGTCCACCAAGTTTCATCCGAATCCATCCACAACTTCATGAGATATCGTGCTATATATCATTTTGGTCCCATCTCTCAGTGGTGAAGAATCACTTTAAAATTATAGTAGTCGGATCCGGATCTTCAACAACAAATAATCAGTTCATCCTTGTCACACGCTCAACTGACCCACCGAATTTCATCCTGATCTGTCCACAAGTTTTTGAGATATCCTGCACACAGACAAACAAAGCAGAGGAGAGGAGGAAGAGAGGATGAGGAAGGGGGAGCTCAGAAGGAGGAGGGGAGAGCGAAAAAGGACAACCTCACCAAACTCATGCCAGAACAGCTGTACACACAACGACACAACAGAGTTTGTAAAGTAATCTGCTGGCACATCAGCAAAAAAATGGATAATCCAGTTCCAGAAAATTTGTGGGTAAAATGAACCAAAAGCAATCACTGAAAACATTGAAGTACCACTCACGTACGACCGAATGATCCCATCGAGCGTAAACATCGAAAACAAAGCGTTGCGACCAGATATGATACTTGGGTACAAAAGAAAAAGAGAAGACATTGCTAATTGAAGTGTTCATCGCAGTGCTTTTGGACTAACGATGCAGAAATCAAGAAAAAAAATGACGAAATATCCCAAAATCATGGAAGCTGAAGAATGCCAAAGTTGTACCAGACGGTTCACCGAAACCCAGGCCATCGATTACGAACTTTGAATTCAATTACTCACTCTTTAAGGACCGTAGGACTGAATCTTCCATCGTTTCCAGTCCATGAGAGACCGAGCGAGCGTGCATGGGTGAGACGAGGCTTCAAAGCGAGAAGGTCCTCCTCGCAGAGAGATGGCCAGAAAGGCTTGAGGTCCAGGTGTTTGTACATGGAAGGGTTGTAGCAGCAGTCGCGCAGGGTACGGCTGCATTGAGCGAGGCAGCACAGCTCAGGGAGCGTCAGGTGAGATAAAATAAGTTCGATAATCTGTCGTGGAAGTAAGGCAGCAAAAAAAACATTGAAGTAATTATCAGTGCATCAACCTGACCAACTGTCACTGTCCAGGTAATCAAGGATGTCCATCAAATGATAAACCAGTAACCCTTGAAACAACCCAGGTAACCACTAGTGAAGCTTCCAAACACAAAGAGACTTGGACAGCCATTTCAATGTTGACGCCATCATCTGAAACCATTCTGAAGTCAAACAATGAGATGATGTGATCTGGAAAACCAAGTCTTTTAAGAAGAAAAGATGACGAGTGGGGGTTCACATACTCACCTCGAAAGGTAAAAGGTCAAAATATCCATTATTTGTGAAGGGGGAAACCTTCTCTTCCTCTTCATCTTCCTCCATCTGTTGAACCATATCTCGTCTCCTCCTTTCCATCCTGTGTTGTTTCTGTCGAAGTTTTTCTGATTCAGCAAGTTCTTCACTCTTGCTCTTCTTTGGTTGCATAAGGTTCACCGGGATACCGGACAGAACAACATCGACCAGTTCGATGCGGTAAAAGCTCAGGGGGTAATTGAACTCCAGACGGAGGATGTTCGTCGCAAAACCCGGTGGTTGTATCGGTGGGGAAAACGTGAAAGGGGCGTTCGGTGGAAGATTGGGGTCCACAGGGCCGGACCACAGCGTCTGCCACCTGCATCATACATCACCAAAGTAAACCTTTTGAGGGGTGTCCTTTTGATTTCACTATGAAGTAGACATTGTGTATTCAGGTGTGATTCATGTCGTACAACATCTCCAATTTGATACAAACGGATGTGTAACCAGAGTTGGTGTCAAAGCCACCCAATGCTCGCCTGTTTATACATTTATCGTTTTTAAAAGACGAGTCTAATAATTAATATTTTTTATAAAGCATTGCAGTGAAGTATAATTATAAAACAATATATGTATTTGTATATTGTAATCAGTAACAAGAGGTCAAGTGAGCACAATATACGCCCTAACAAGAAGGTATATACAGAATTGTGTTACGACATGGAAAACAGCATCCTGGTTGCCACGGCAACCACTTTAGATGACGAATGTATGTCGCGACACACCGTCTCCACAGTCTGTACCGATGTACCAAATATGAAACGTGAAAGTTGAAAACTTTGGGAGTTAGAGTGCGGACAGGAACGGATGGAAAACAGCATCCCGTTTGCCATGGCAACCACTTTAGATGACAAACTTATGTCACGACACACCGTCTCCACAGTCTGTACGTAATTAATAAGAGACAAAACTGGAACTGCCATTTTAAAACTGCTGGCAGTGATGACCAGGTACCAAGACATCACGCTTTGATGGAACCCCGCTTTGATTGGACACATTACCCTGACCCGTGACGTTATTTGGTTTTGCTACATATGCTAGATATCCCTTATTGTCAGGTTTTCCGGCTGTCTGTCTGTGTATGTGTATGTGTGGCTGCAACGCGTGGCTCCACAGCACGAACCAGCGAACCGATTTCGATGAAACTTTGCCAACAGGTGGAATATGTACTGCGAATGTGCGCGTTTGAATTTCGTTGCCTAGCAACCACCCATTGCTGTGCAGCGGCCGAAAAACCACGTACAGTATTTTCAATACTTGTCCTTCAGTTTTGAATGTAGAGAAACGAGACTTCAGAATTAAACACTTCGAGATATTCAGAAAATTTTACTCGAGCCGATTTTTGATTGAGGCTTTATTTTTCAAATGGTAGTCCTTCAAAAATCGGGTGTCTGTTTACCGTCATTTAAGGTGTGTATACAGTGTTTGTAAGGAACTACACCGTCGTTCCACCTTCGATCTCTCCTCGATCCAAACGTTATTGACCAAAGTGAAAAGGATCCAAAATAAATGGAATCACCCGCATTTCTGTCTTTGTGGATTTCTAATAATATGTTTATTTATTTACCTAAAGCAATTCCACGATCCACACACCACCTTCAATTATTTATTTATTGAAAACGATTCCCCACCGACACTCCGCCTCCAATTATTTATTTATTTTCCGTAAGCGATATCCACGATGCACACACCACCTTCAATTATTTATTTATTTACCAAAAACGATTCCACGACCCACACACCACCTTCAATTATTTATTATTTAAAGTGGGAGTGGCGTAGGAAAGTGGACATGGTTTATGAAAAATAGTGTGGCTCAGGAGGTGTGGTCAAACAAGAGCATTGAGAGAAGTTTATCGGGTTTTCCGTGTGTGTGTGTGTGTGTGTGTGTGTGTGTGTGTGTGTGTGTGTGTGTGTGTGTGTGTGTGTCTGCAATGCGAGGCTCCACAGCACAAACCAGCAAACCGATTATTTTTCAAACGGTAGTCCTTCAAAAATAGGGTGTCTATTTACCGTCATTTTTTTATGAGGAGTCTCAGTTGGCAAAATACGCAATAGGAAAAATCTTGCCAGGCAGAGGAACAATTGTATATGAACCAATACGTCTTGGCAATGAATCTTCGTTGGTGGATCGGTCAGAATGAAAAGCATCGTATCCAGCACTTCGATCCTCGCGGATCCCTCGTCGCCTGCCGGCTTGTTGTATTATTATTTATAATTCAATTGAATTGAAAAGGGGATTAAAATAAATTAAATTCAGATCAAATGGAAGACCAAGTCGTTCCAGTTCTGCATTGTGGGAATCAGAAGGAGCTCGAATAAGGAAAAAGCAAAGATGAAGTCATCAGGAGGAACCTGGATAGGATTCACATTTCAGCTGCGACTCATCTACCCTCAAACCCATCCAGGCACAGCCAAGAAAGCCTTATTAAAAAAAAACTTAAGAAATAAATAAACTCTCGTTGTGGAGGATGGCCGTCACAACCACAGTCAGCGAGGGCTTTGAATACCCATTCAGCCAGAGACCCTGCTGACCGAGCAGTAGTCCACCTGACCAAAAACTCGGCAAGCATTTCAGCTGAATGAAAGGGAACCTCAAATCCACGGGCCAAAAAGATGAAACAGAAAAAAACATCCCGAGCCTTGAACTCCAACAGGGCCAACAAGACCGTACTTGGAGGAACGGGTCCCGCCTTCTCAAACTTGAATCAGAAGCAGTTATGGTACTTGCTCGCCATGCCGTAATCCTGGGGAGGGTGGGAACAACACTAGGAAAGGGGGGGAGGGAGTGAGGTGGTGGCAAGGAAGCATGAGCCTAACTTCCTGCCAGGTGGACAAGGCCTACCAGACAGGAGGAAGGTCGGGGAAAAGTAGGAAGGGAAAGATGACCGAAAACACAAGACTAACCGGAGAACAAGTAAAAGATAAACAGATGAGATTGGGGGAAAATAAAGAACATATAATGAATAGAACGAGGAAAACAAGCTGCTAAAAGGGGGAAACAACTCATCACTGAGGTTTTTCCTCTTGCAGCCACGCGAGCCATAATTATAGGCAACCAGGTCTGTGCAGCATTTTATACATGACCCTAAGCATGATGGGATGTCAGTTGCTGGGCACATGGGCCACACCTGTGTGGAAGCAGTTCCTTTCAACATACTCTCATTTACCGAGGGGTTTCCAATATTTTGTCCTCCACCTGAAGATCAAATGTTATAAAAACCAGGTAACTAGTCCATTCACACAACGAAGATGTTATTAAAATCCCGTTACCATCATGTCAGACCAGTCAGAGGCTCAACATACTCCCAAAGTAAACGATAGTTGGTCATTTCATCCCTTTTGGACTCACGAGCATAAAGACTTTAAAACCCGTCGGAGATTTCAACCAAAAGGGTCATTGGTACCTGTCCACATCAGAGTCTTCACCTTCATCACATGACTTGGCCAGAATTCGAACCACATATCCAGGGTGGTACGTCTCCATCACCGAGACCCTGGTAGGGAAGACGGGCTCGTAGAAAAGTAACTCGATGAAATCCTGGCTTTTAAACCACTCGGGATTCTTGGGACAACGTCTGGGTGTCCATCGGGACAAGCGGTCCCACCATGCCCCGTATGCTCTTGGCATGGCCACGTGCATGAAGTCCCGGGAGAGGGAAAATATGTTCGGTGCACCCGCCAGGTTGCTGATGGAATTGTACCCTCCAAAATGGGAGTTCATGTCTAGAACTTGTCTCACGTTTTGAGACAGCTCGAGATGAGACGACTGCGGGAACAAACCTGCAGGGTCTTCCTGCAGTCCGGGTGCATCTCCACGCCGTTGGTTTCTTCTGGTCCTGTTTAACAAGAAGTGCAGAGCAGGCTCAACATGGAAGTGTATTACATACAGTAGATACGCCATCATGTGATGTACTTTTGCCAAGTTTGAACAGAATCAGAGCGTGCAAGTCAGAGAAATGGTTGGGGACACATTTAAGTAATAAAATGGCCGCCAGTCGGCCATCTTGGATCTGATCTCGAAATAAATTAGTGACGTGAATCTGTAAAAGCCATCATTCCTCATCTGTGTGCCCAGTTTGATCAACATAGGTGAATGTATTGTTACTGCTGTGTAAATTCGCAATACACCATAAAGGGTCCTCAGATCAGTTATGACGCTAAGTTTATGTGCACATAGTTCCCCACCGTTGTTTAAAGGGATTTCGTGTGATTCATCGGGCTGCGACTCTTTGAGATAGCCGTTTTTCTTTTTCTATTTGTTATTTTGAACAAACCTCCACGCAAGCAACAAGCCGCATTGAAAACCGTTCGAACGAAAAAGGGAACCAAAAGAGTTCCGATGGGTGCGCGGATTTTTAACCTCTGCCATCTTCGAAGATGGATGGAGGTTACTGTTTTCACCCCTTTCTGTTTGTTTGTTTGTTTGTGTGTTTGTTTGTTTGTGAACAGTATTACGGAAAAACTCCTCGAAGGATTTCGACGAAACTTGGTGGGGGGTAAGGTATGGTCCAAGGATCATGCCATTAAATTTTGGACTTGGTCCTCCCCCCACCCAAAAAAAAATTGTTCGAGAAAAAAAATTATTTTTTGCATTTCTACATGTTTTAAGTGATTTCCAACCCTCCCAAAAAAATTACCACCCCCCCCAAATTTTTTTTTTTTGCATTTCTACATGTTTTAAGTGATTTCCAACCCCTCCCAAAAAATTACAACCCCCCCCAAAATTTTTTTTTTTTTTTGCATTTCTACATGTTTTAAGTGATTTCCAACCCTCCCAAAAAAATTGTTTGAGAAAAAAAATTTTTTTTTTGCATTTCCACATGTTTTAAGTGATTTCCAACCCCTCCCAAAAAATTGTTACCACCCCCCCCCCCAAAAAAAAGAATTTTTTTTTTTTGCATTTCTACATGTTTTAAGTGATTTCCAACCATCCCAAAAAATTGTTTGAGAAAAAAATTTTTTTTTTGCATTTCCACATGTTTTAAGTGATTTCCAACCCCTCCCAAAAATTACCACCCCCAAAAATTTTTTTTTTTTTGCATTTCTACATGTTTTAAGTGATTTCCACCCCCCCCCCAAAAAAAATCGTTACCCCCGCCAAAAAAATTGTTCAAGAAAAATATATATTTTTTGCATTTCTACATGTTTTAAGTGATTTCCAACCCCCCCCCCCAAAAAAATTGTTCGAGAAAAAAAAAAATTTTTGCAACTTTTTTTTCAACAATTTCGATTTTCAACAAAATTTTGATTTCACGACAGCGTGAGGCGGTCGGGGTGAGGGAACACCCCTTTTCGGGAATCTTCTCGAAGGGAGGTGGAGCCGAAAACGGGGAGGAGCGAAGGGCGGAGCCGGGTCGAGTGCTCTCTGTCAGGGTCGAGTACTCCTCTCTCTTAGTGGGCAGGGTCGAGCTCGCTCTCTCTCTCTCTCTGTCAGGGTCGAGTACTCCTCTCTCTTAGTGGGCAGGGTCGAGCTCGCTCTCTCTCTCTTTCTGGGTCGTCGACATCATTCTCTCTCTGGTCCATGAGCTCTCTGTCTGGTTCGTCGACATCATTCTCTCTCTGGTCCATGAGCTCTCTGTCTGGTTCGTCGACATCATTCTCTCTCTGGTCCATGAGCTCTCGCCCTGTGGTCCATCATCCGTTCTCTCTCTGGTCCTGAAGCCCCTTCTGCCCTTCAGTCCTTTTTTGTTTGGGCGTGGGTCGTGAAAGCACCAGCAGCAACGCCGGAGGGAGCTCGCTGACCACGCCAGGGGCCCGAGGTCAGGCGCGGCTACGCAAGGCCGTGGGGAGTCGATGTCACGACCTGCCCACCGTCGCGCCACGAGGGCGCGGGTAAGACCCTTCGGTCTCACGAGACCCGTTTGGTCCTCCAGGTCCCGTGCCATAAAGGTTTACGAACCCCGTCTACCTCCCTGCCTATGGGGAGGGTTTTTTCTTTGCTTTTGTATGACTGCTGTGGCGCCGTGTCCCTATAAGTAGACCTGTGTAAGTGACTGTACATTGCTCGTATTTGGTGGTAACGCTTTCTATTTGTTTCTTGTACATTGTACATGACTGCCTTGCTTCTGAAAACGTGTGTGTTATAATAAATGTCCTTGTGTGAAATGTATCCCGTTCGTCGTCTTTTTCCCTTTTGAAAGTGCCATCTTGAATCGCGGAATAACTTAGTAATAGTGGGTTTTGAACACCCGGGTAAAGAAGAGAATCTGATCCGTCGAGGTCGGCGATAACACCGCTCGGTTATCACTGTAGCACAGAACGGACCGCTTAAGCGGTTCGTGTCCTCGGCCGACCTGCGGCGAGGTACGATCGCCCGGTCGACAACTCGCGCAGGTACTTAGGTAGGTCGAATTTGGCGAGCAACCCTATCCTGCGCGAGTGGGCAATTGGCACGATCGTGGTGAGGTTAAACCCCCACCCGTGACTGGCTCCTGGCGGTAGTTCCAGGAGGGTCACGACTGAATTGTCCGTCCGGTGGGCGACGCGGTTGCGATTGGAGTTACGCAATCGCTCGCACGCCTGGCGGGACAGAATTCGTAACAGTGTGTCCGGGAAAATGGTGGAGGACGTGTTCAACATTCGGTTTGTTTACAACTAAACCCCTCCTTCTCCAACCCTCCCTCTTCGACTCCTCCTCCCTCACTCCTCTTCTCCCCACCCTCTATCTTCCTCCTCTCTCTCCCCCCTCCTCTCTATCCTCGACCTCCTCTTCTCTCCCCTCCCTCCTCTCTTCCCAACTTAATGTTCCCCTCAGTGAAGTGACAAGTTGTATTTGCTCGAAAATAAATATCATGAACAAGGATGAAGAAGAAGAAGACGTGATCTGACTGACGAGCAGAAGAAAAATCACCTCAGGTAAATGATGGAGGAATGGAGCAGAATGTTCGTGAAGAACAATATGACGTCATTTGATTAAACACGTCAGTGAAGCGACGACTACTATTTCTGCTACATCCGATATTTAGATTTCCCACCCTGAAGAAACCCCGGTCCTTACCGTAATGAACGACGTCGACGTCGTCCTCCAATTTGGTTCATTGTGTCGAGAAGGGAAACTGAGGTGATGTTCAACGACCTCGAAGGTTCAGGTGAAGGGAGGAAAGACTTGCACGTTGTGAGGCCTCCACTCCGACTGTATCAAGGCCGACGATCTTTTCAAGTAAAGTCCATGACCAGGAACACGTGATGAGAAGACGCCGTTGACTCCGCCCACAACGTACGGAAATGGCGGCTTGTTCCGTACAGATGACGTCATCACGTTCCCACGTGGTATCACTCAAAAACCTTTACTCTTATCAGAGAACATTTAACTCGTTAAATTCTTTCCTAGATCTACGAAAATCTAGATTTGCCACACTTCCCGTGTTAAATCGGTGTTGTGCTGATATTTGCAAATAAATGAAACCGATGAACTGGCCAGCTGGCCCGTCGTGCCTGTGTGACATTTTACACTTACTCTCTTTTTGCAATTGGATTTCTCACCAACCTTGTCCTGCGATGGTTGAATTTGGATCGAGAATGTCACCGAATGGGAATCCTCCATCATACAAAGTCCTTCCTCAACACACCTGAGCTCCTGAACACTTACAAAGCTTTCATCCCCAGCCTGATGGAGTCCTGCTCTCCTCTGTGGGCTGGTGCTCCCGCATCTCACCTTTCTCAGATTCACACTGTGGAAACCAAGGCATTCAGGATCATTGGGATCTCCCACGATGAGGCTGAGACTTTGGGTCTCTCACTCTTTCACCGCGGGCAGGTCGGTGGTCTTTCTGTCTTCTACCGTCTCCTCTCTGGTCTCACCCCCCTGCAATGTCTGAGATATGTCCCCCAGATTTGCACAGGATGCTTAAGGTCCGCCAGTTACCCCCTTCTGGTAAAAACTACCAAAATCACGAATCACCCCTCAACTTCCCTCTTTCATTCCTCTTTTCCCCTCCTTTCGAACAAAAACTCACACACTCTCATAAATCCCACTCTTCCCTCCACGTCGACAAAACAGCTGTTCACCACCAGCTTTGATCTTCCTCCATCGAAAATCATGATCTTTTCTACCCCCATTTATCCACTCCAAACCCACCTCCTTCAAATTCCCTGTTTTCCTTCCTGAAAGTCCCTGTAATGTCCATCCTGTGTACCCCATGTTCTCCACCCCATCCCTCTCCCTTCCACAGATCTCCTCATGTCCCTCCTCCCCACTGTGCTCCCCTGAGTGCCCTTCGAGTTGTGTGTTTGTGTTTTTACCTCTTGTTGACAAATTCCGGCTCCACCTCTGATCGTCCCGCTCTGCCGGCGGATGCGCACGGATTTACGTACCACCAACACCTTTGAGGTCACGTGTTCCCTGTTCGAATTTTTCGCCGCATGTTCCTCAATTTCCTCCTCCAGGACCTGCGTTACTTGTTTGAACTTTCTGTCCCTTGTCATCAAATCCTTCACCGATTCGTCCCTGCTCTTTCTTTTGAATACCTCTGTTTCGAGTTCCAGCTCTCCACGTACTCTCTCTTGTTCCTCCATCTCCCGCTCACTTTTATCTCCATCTATCTCCCGTGGTCCCGTTTCGTTCCTTACCCTCAGTGGTTCTGTCTCTCATAGTCTGTTAGTCACCTTCTCTCTTCTCAACCCCAAGGAATCGTTTCTGTTTTACCCCTCACCTGATGGACTACCTTTTCACGCTGCACACATGCCACATCCTCCACCATTTGCCGCCGCTTCCCAAGACACGTGTCGAGTTTCCCTCCAAGTTGAGCCCCCATCCTGGTTCATGTCAGCCATGAGCCGTGTCAACATGGCCATTATGTCGTGTCAACTGGGTGTCTTATGGCGTCTGTGCCATTGGGGGCCAGGCTCATGGTAGGGGGTCAAAAAGGCGACCAAGCAGTGGTTAAGGTAGTGAATGATTCAAAGGAAACATCAAGATGTTTGAACTTTCTTTCCCCTGAAAAATACCGGACAAACTATAAACTGTCATGCTGGTGATTCACATGACAGGTGTTGGCTCAATCCACGAGTGTACCTTCACCTGCAGGGAGAGGTAAGTCCCTTGTCTCATCAGCCGGTGTTTGCTGGGGCAGGTCGAAGATCCCAATGTAGTCCACAAAATGATTAGGCAATGGTGTGCCGGTGCAGGGGTCCAACACAGAGTAAATGTTCATCTGATTTGGTGTAAACGAGAGTAAAGAGGAATCGTGATGACGTCATGAGGTGTAACAAGGTATCCCATAGATAACATGGATGGGATTCCCATTTACAATTAATTACCAAACTTGATGGGGATTTGTACCTTGGGGGGAATAACAAGTACCGGATATACTGTTGTATCATTCACTCTGCAGAGTTATATTATTATTATTATTATAAACAATAAAACTATAACATGAGGAATGAGTTTGTGATTCAAACCTTCGTATCAAAGGAACGAATCATCGATAAACTCCGACTCGATCTTCCCTTTCACAACAGAATCTGAAACATAAACAATCGGAGTGAACGTCACGTACCGGGTCCGGACTCCTTATCCTCGGGTGAACCGACCATGGACCCGCGGTCTGAGGGAGAACCTCCCCGACAGACCGCGTTTCCTCCATGGGAGCCGCTCGTGAATCCCGGGACGTTCTCTTTGTGATCTTGTTTATCATTTTGTGATCTTATTCTCACATTTACAGAAAACAAATCCTCAGTGTTGGAGTAGTTTTCAATCGAGGTACCATGACCTACTTACCGACCTACCTACATACCTATCGACCTCTGAGCCATCCTACCAACCCAAGTCAAACTACTATACAGATATGGTTTTGTGGATATTTTTATCTTTTTAACAGATTGGATTGTTTCATTTATCTTTTGAAGTTTTTTTTTTTTTGTCCGTTGGATGTTTGAAATCTTTAAGAATTCCAAAACACCGTTCGGTTCTGAGACTGTTTGAAACTCCGTTCTTGTGGGATACGAGCCGGGTTATCCCACGTTTCCCGTTGCTGTTCTCATCCTGTTGGTATTTCGAATAAATCAAATTTTGTTGTTTTCTTCTTTTTAATTAATTTTTTGTGGGAGGCCGAAAACACTTCCCGACATCCACTAAGTAATGGGGTTCGGGATCATTTAATGTTATTGTTGACAAAGCTACCAAAGCTCAGGCAGTTAAAAGTGAGGAAAAAAAAATTCCCCTCCCAAAAAATCAAACTTTGTTTTTCAAAAATTTCAAATAATTATTTTCCCAAAAACATTCCCTGGCACCCACTGATGATGTTCTGGAAGTTTGACGAAGATCCGTTCGGCCATTTCTTCAAAAAATGTCGTCAGACAGCCGGACGAACTTCTCTCTTGTTGTCCAGTAAATTAACCCGCACACGTCACAGTCACGTGTAAATGAACCCACACACGTCACAGTCAGTGAAAATGAAAACACACGTCACCACCAAGTGTAAATTAATCCAATTTTTCTTTCAGATCTTCGAGGATCTATGTATATCATGATCTACTACAAGGAAAAGCAGCACTGAAGAAGGAGCACGTGAGGTCCGAACGACCTCCTGATTCACGAAAATGGCCCGATGATTGAGATGAAGGTTTACAACAGCGATTACCAACGTGTACTGGATTTTTCTGTGTACCAATCAGAACAGCCAATTATTTATTTCATTACCGGAGAACAGACGGTTGAGATTTGCAAAATTAATCTGAAAATACACCCAGCTGGTGTGTTTGAGTCAAGCCTGGTCTTCCAAGGTGTGACTCGTCAATCTCAATCCAGGACGACCTTGATCTGCTCCCATGCTAATTTCTCACCAACCTGCACAAGGAAATATGGACTTCCCCATGATGAGGAGGAAATCTTTGAAATCCATTGGAATCAGTGATGAGGAGGTAAATCTCTTCTCAACTGCCTTGCTGAGTGTGGGGAGTAAAGTGACGTCATAAAAGATGGCAGTGCCCTCAGCAAGTTACCTCCCCCCAAGTTCAGCGGCTGTGTCTGTGCGAAATTGTCCGATGTCGTCTCGTGTATTTGTCTGCATGTGTGTGCACGATTTGTGTTTCAGATCCTCCACGCACCTGGAACATGATGAAAATTAAACAAAGAGCCTTTGCATCTGTTGTCAGAATCTGCTGAGGTGAAAGGTGAAAGAGTAACACTCCAAAAAGGGTGTCGTGAGTTTGGTAACATTTATTGGCACAACATTTATCAATTTGAACGTTTGGTGGATTATATTGATAAACAAAAAGTAATCCTGTCAGGTGATCTCAAATGAAAAAAAATTCGTGAAACGTCACATTTAATAAACGCGATGATAACACGACACTTGAAGCTTTGGTTCTGATTAAGTTCAGCATTTGGACGATCCTCATCGACATGATACAATCGGTTTGTCATGCATGGATCAGAGTGATCCTCAGGTGTTTGCGGCCCTGAACGGGTTATGTGACCTCATTGTTAGCTGGTATACTTGATGTAGACGTGTGGAAAGCGATGTTCTAGTTCGAAGGCCATCTCCTTATCCACCGGGAAGCAGAAGGAAATGTCAATGAAGCACATCTGCCGACAGGTATCGAGCAGGTGAAAAATCCCTCTATGGGTCACCAGTGAAGCACCTGCCACACACACACACAGACATAATCGCTTCAATGAATGACAAACAATGGTGAAAATAGCTCACGGTCATCTGGAGCTTTGGTGTGCAGTAAACACAGTACGAAACTACAGTACAACAGCACTCAGTGGCGCGCAATCATCCACCAGGACAATAAGGAGGAAATGATTCAATTTTGGTGAAGATCTGGAACCGGATACGAGAATTGTTTGAGTGGTTCTTCACCATTGAGAGACTGGGGGTCAAAACCGATATCTCAAAACGTTTTTGGACGGATTCGGATGAAACTTGGTGGATGAGTTGTGTTGGTGACAAGAACAAGCCGATTAGATTTTGGTTCACGTCCGGATGAAGATCCAGCCTATCAGTGGAGGACAAAACGTAAATGGTTCAGTCTGGAGGAGGTACAAACTCCACCAAGCGCCATTCTCGTTTCCACTTGCAATTTATATTTTCCTTCCACATCGACAACCTCTGTGACCCTCATGGATCCATCCACATCAGTTCCCATCATCTCCTCAATTACCGCACCCAGTATGTTGAGCTGTTCCAGTAAAGGGCAGTAATTGGCGAGCGATTCAAGGTCAGTGTCGCTGATGGAGCGGTTAACCGTTAACACCAGTCGGCGCAGTCTGGGCAGCTCTCGCAAAATCTCACCGAGAGCACCACCGCCTGCCCGCACATGCTCACACCAGCCAAGGTCCAGGTCCTGTGTGGAACAGTTTAAGTGTGGAACAATTAAATTAACATAAGTATTGCGTGCAGTTTTTAACTTCCCATTAATTCAAGAACTGTATTGTTCAATTCGAGAGGTATTAAAGCCACCAGAGTGTTTCCAAAAAAATATAACTTGACAAAATAACAAGCCCAACAAAACCATTCAGTATTCGAAGTTATCAAGTCATGGAAGGAAGAAAGTAGATTAAAAACGATGAGGAAAGGGGATGGAAGGGGGTGTCATGAGAGGAGAGTTGGTTGTTGAAAGCCACAAGATAAAAGCTGCATAAACAAGAAGGGCACTCGGTAGATTTTTAAGGAGTCCTGCTCCATGTCGCTTTCGGCCCGATCTCACAATGGTGAAGAATCACTGAAAAACTTCTCGGATCCAGAACCGGATGTGGATCTTCACCAACATCTAATAATTATGTCGGTGTCACATTCCCAAGCTCTCCACCAAATTTCGTCTGAATCCTTCCACAAATTTTGGAGATATTTTGTTAAACAAAGAAACAAACAAATAGCCAAACAAGCAAACAGACAGACAGGGGTCAAAACATAACGTCCATCGACGTTCGGTGGCGGAGTTAATGAAAATGTTACAGTTTTGGATGCTGACCCTGATGGAGAGCAGACATGGACACGTCGGTTACCCGAGGATTAGTTGTTTCATTAATTATCTTTAGTTATTCGTCATTTCATTTGCGTAGAGTCCTTGGTTTCTTGTCAAGCGGTAAGGGGGTTTGCTCAGTGTGTGTACGCTGGAGGGGGGGGAGGGGTGGGGAGGGGAGAGAAGAATGTGTTGATTCGTTTGTGTTGTCTTTTTGAGGGGGGAGAGGTGTGATGTCTTCCTCCAAGGAAACAAGGAAACAAGATATCAACAATCAGGGCAGTTCCCCTCTCTGCTCCATTCCATCTTTCTTTCTTCACCTCCATTGGGGTCCATTCCCTCCCGTCAGCTACTTTCAATCTTTCCTCCTTCACACAATTGGTCCATTTACCCCCCACCGCCTCTGCTCCTTCACCAATCCCTCCTTTTCCCCATTGATCCATTACATCCCCTCTGCCTTTCTCACTCGACCAATTCACCAAACATCATTTTGACAATCCCTCCTTCACCCCATTGGTCTGACCTTCGGCTCCGCAGCCGTTCAGTCGTCCCTCAGCCCGGCGGAATCCCTCTCCATTTTCCCTCCATTCGCACATTGTTAAATTTGGCACATTCAATCCGTTTGTGGTGGTTAATCATTTGGGCCAATCGGATTACCTTCACCACATGGGACTGTGTCCATTCTCACATGCGTGTTCATGGTAGGAGGTGCGGCGCTTTTCCCGTACATGTTGGGGTGCGGCACATCTCGCAGGTGTGGTACAGTGCAGGACTGCACAACTGAATGCTTGTGCGCAAGGAGGGGGGGGCTCTCGTCGCGGCCTAAGACACGTGAAGGGAGGGAAGATGCTGCATTGAAAGTTTACTCAGAACGATGGGGCATTTTCCGCAGGTTGCATCGTGGACCCGCCACCATCGGATGCGCACAAATAAGGAGGTGGCTCGCATGAGCTGAAATGGAAAAAAAGAGATATTTAAAGAAGAGGACAGAAGCACACGATGCAAAAAGATGGAACAAAGAGATGGAAAAAGGTGAGATGCTGGGACGAAATAGAAGCTCGGAGCTGGTCCTCGTCTTTGGGAGAGAAAGCCAGATCGAGAGAGAGAGGGGGGGAGAGAGAAAGAGAGAGAGAGAGAGAGAGAGAGAGAGAGAGAGAGAGAGAGAGAGAGAGAGAGAGAGAGAGAGAGAGAGAGAGAGAGAGAGAGAGAGAGAGAGAGAGAGAGAGAGAGAGAGAGAGAGAGAGAGAGAGAGAGAGAGAGAGAGAGAGAGAGAGAGAGAGAGAGAGAGAGAGAGAGAGAGAGAGAGAGAGAGAGAGAGAGAGAGAGAGAGAGAGAGAGAGAGAGAGAGAGATATGAAGGAAAATGTTTCAAAATAATTTTCTCTGAAACCACTCAATTGATGACGTTTTCGTGATCAAACTTTTATCGTCATCGGTACTCAATGATACACCTAAAGTTTTGCATCAATTGGTAAAGTGGTTTGACACGATATTTTTAAACCTTTTCACTTCAATCCAATGTAGGTGCCGAACACGTGACCTATGACGTTTTTGCTCTCAAACCTTATTTATCATCGTTCGTCGATCATATATATGAAGTTTCGCGTCAATCTGTAAAGCGGTTTCGGAGAAGAGGATTTCTGAACGATTTTTTTCAATCAAATGACTGACTGACCACATGATCCATGACATCATAACTTTAAAACCTACCTCAAATTGGGAAGTCCAACACATCTATAAAGTTTTGTATTGATCAGATGAGGTGTGTTTTCGGATCAAATATGGCTGCCAAACAAACCATGTGACAAATGACATCATCCTTTTCACACTGCATGAAACAATGGTATTGGATCATGTTTGGAAAGTTTTGCATCGGTTTTGGAGAAATCGTTTTTTCAAGATGTTCCTACAATCCACGATGGACGTCACACCATGTGACTGATGACGTTATAGTTCTCAAACTTTCATCCACAAGTCTAGTTGATGACAGACGTAAAGGTTTGCGTACATCGTTTGGGTGGTTTGAGAGAAAATGAATTTTGAAAGTGTTCGCTAAAATCCAATATGGCTCCAAGAACATGTGATGTTTTAGTTATCAAACATTAATCCCCGTGGGTACTTGACAACACAGTTAAAGTTTGGCGTCGATCGGTTGGGAGGTTTGGGATGAGATTTTCTTTTTTAAGGTTTTTGGCAAAATCCAATATGTCTGCAAAACCACATTATCGATGATGTAAAAGTCATCAAACTTTCTTTACACACGGACAGTCGATCAAAGTTGTAAGGTTTTGCATTGATCTGTTAAGCTGTTTCAGAGAAGATTTTAACCTCCACCACCGAAGATGGATGGAAGTAATGTATTCACCCATGACTGTCTGTCTGTTTGTGAACAAAATATCTCAAAAAGTTGTGGATGGATTGGGACGAAACTTTGTGGATGAGTTGGTTCGGTGACAAGAACAAGCCGGTTAAATTTTAGTTCAGGAACGAATCCAAATCCAGCCTATCAGTGGGATACAAAACGTAAACTAAGGTCACCGTAAAGATACAAAACGTAAACTGAAGGCCTCCAAAGCCAGTCGTCGACTGGGAATCCTCCATCATACAGTGCTTCCTTGGCCCACCTGAGCCCCTGACTACATTCAAAGCTTTCATCCACAGCCTGATGGAGTACTGCTCTCCTCTCTGGGCTCGTGCTCCTGCCTCTGACCTTTCTCGGCTTCACGTTGTGGAAACGAAGGCATTTAGGATCAATGGTATCTCCCGTGGTCAGTCTGAGTCTTTGGGCCTCTCACTCTCTCAGCGCACCCAGGTCGGTGGTCTTTCTCTCTTCTACTGTCTCTTCTCCAGTCTCGCCCCCACCCCCCCGCCCCCTGCTCTGTCTCCCCCCCATATTTCCACAAGGTGCTCAAGGTCGGCCAGCAACCCCCTTCTGGTAAAACTACCAAAATCACGAATCACAGCTCACCTTCACTCTTTCATTCCTCTTTTTTCCCACCTTTGGAATAAACTTTCACACTCTCTTAAATCCCATTGTCCCCTCCAGGCTTTGACAACAGCTGTTCACAACCATGTCTTATCTTGCCCCAACCAAAACCTCGATCTTTTCTACCCCTGTTAATCCACCACAATCCCACCTCTTTGTACCTCAATGTTCTTGCAACGGGATGTCAGGTGTGCCAATCCGACCTCCGTCAGACAAGTGGATCTCCACATATCGAGAGAGCGAAGCTGTTGGCAGTTTAAGGCCAGACTGAGTAAGACCGTGTTGGGATGTTTCACCTGAGGTTGGAAAGATGAGGAACATGCATCGTGACACACATTGCTGCAGGGGAAGGAAGGAAATGCTTCTGTGAATCCTTTAACACAAGGGACGTTCAAACTCAAACAAATCTCCAACAAATATATCATCAGCGGCAGTGCACGACAAACATACAGCCATCGTCTCCTTTCTTCTTTCAGGCACGAGCTTTGATTAAAATTTAATTCCTTTTTTATCCCTGAGCTTTTTGAAAAAAAGTTATGTAAGCTATTATTATCCAAGTTATTATTATGAAAGCTATTGCCAAAACTTTATTGTCTCGGCTGTGATTATCTGAGCAATTATCGGAGCTTTATTATCTGAGCTATTATGATATTCACTATTATTACAGCGCGGCGACATCGCGCTGTTATATAATTGGCTATTCTGTCCTGTGTCTTCTGTCACACTTATTGTTGGGTGTGATGTGGGCGGAGATTGCCGGGTGGATTGTGGGCGGAGATTGCCGGGTTGATTGTGGGCGGAGATTGCTGGGTGGATTGTGGGCGGAGATTGCCAGGTGGATTGTGGGCGGAGATTGCTGGGTGGATTGTGGGCGGAGATTGCCGGGTGGATTGTGGGCGGAGATTGCCGGGTGCATTGTGGGCGGAGATTACCGGGTGGATTGTGGGCGGAGATTGCTGGGTGAATTGTGGGCGGAGATTGCCGGGTGAATTGTGGGCGGAGATTGCTGGGTGAATTGTGGGCGGAGTTTGCTGGGTGAATTGTGGGCGGAGATTGCTGGGTGAATTGTGGGCGGAGATTGCCGGGTGAATTGTGGGCGGAGATTGCCGGGTGAATTGTGGGCGGAGATTGCCGGGTGGATTGTGGGCGGAGATTGCCAGGTGAATTGTGGGCGGAGATTGCCGGGTGAATTGTGGGCGGAGATTGCCGGGTGAATTGTGGGCGGAGATTGCTGGGTGAATTGTGGGCGGAGATTGCTGGGTGAATTGTGGGCGGAGATTGCTGGGTGAATTGTGGGCGGAGATTGCCGGGTGAATTGTGGGCGGAGATTGCCGGGTGAATTGTGGGCGGAGATTGCCGGGTGAATTGTGGGCGGAGATTGCCGGGTGAATTGTGGGCGGAGATTGCCGGGTGAATTGTGGGCGGAGATTGCCGGGTGAATTGTGGGCGGAGATTGCTGGGTGAATTGTGGGCGGAGTTTGCTGGGTGAATTGTGGGCGGAGATTGCTGGGTGAATTGTGGGCGGAGATTGCTGCGTGAATTGTGGGCGGAGATTGCCGGGTGGATTGTGAGCGGAGATTGCCGGGTGAATTGTGGGCGGAGATTGCTGGGTGGATTGTGGGCGGAGATTGCTGCGTGAATTGTGGGCGGAGATTGCTGGGTGAATTGTGGGCGGAGATTGCTGGGTGGATTGTGGGCGGAGATTGCTGGGTGAATTGTGGGCGGAGATTGCTGGGTGAATTGTGGGCGGAGATTGCTGGGTGAATTGTGGGCGGAGATTGCTGGGTGAATTGTGGGCGGAGATTGCTGGGTGAATTGTGGGCGGGGTTAATGCGGAAGAATGACGTTTTTTGTGCTGAATCGTTTTCTGTGTGATTCTGGAAGTTGATTTTCTGAGCAGGAAGTGATAATCATCCTGTTCCGTAAGTTGTTGACGCGCAGCGTTGTAACTCTCGTTACAGCGCGGCGACATCACGCTGTTATATAATTTGCTATTCTGTCCTGTGTCTTCTCTCACACTTATGGCCGAGTATGTCCCTTTGATCTGAGGGCTATAAATATAAATTTGCCCAACGTCACAACTCTTCCCATCATGCATACTCATTCACTGTGTCTACATTTAAATTTTATAACTGCAAAATTGTTTCATCATTTTTAACCGAGACTTTTACTGTCCCCAGCTGCGTGATATCGAAGTATTCGCTTCTTGTTATCTCAGCTTTATTATCTCAGCTATGATGTAAGTAAGCTCTTATTATCTTTGCTATTGCATGAGCTTTTATTATCTTACCTATTATCTGAGCTATTAATGTTGTTACGGTGGTGGAAATTCACAGAACACCATTCCGGTTCCCCAGAGATCAGTTATTTCGCTAGGTGCGTGTTCCAGGTGAGATTTCCCCACCGATGTATAACGGGATTTGTTCGTGTGCCTGGCTGTGAATCTTTGAGTTAGCCGTTATTCTTTTGCTATCTTTTATTTTAAACAACATCTCTTCAACAACAAACTCCACAACCACGCCACCTCCACCACAACGCCACAAAGTCTACAACCATGGCATCTCCACAAACATAACCAGATCAAAACGGCCTTTTGCCTTGAAGAAAAACGACCCTCCTCGACAAACAAGAACAACACTCCCAGAAAGCCACCCGAAGAAGGAAACAGATTTGACGGTTGGGGTGCGGCCCTCAAAAAGGCGTCAGCACATTTTTCCCAAGGATTTCCCAATCTCTCTCCCAAGGATTTTCCTGCGCGCGCGCCGGGAAGGGAGGGGCGAACGCCCCGGACCCGATAAAAAGCCACGTTGGGACGCTGAGAAAGCAGTTGAGTTGGAGGGAGTTGAGTTGGAGGGAGTTGAGTTGGAGGGAATTGAGTTGGAGGAAGTTGAGTGTCGTCGTGGAGTTGGTGGAAGAGGTCGAGTCGTTGGTGGGTTGAGATCACTGGAGCAGTAGCTCGTGGGAGAAGCCTTGGAGCGCAGCCAGACGGCAGTGGAGAGTCGGGCGCGTCGCAAGGCCCTTGACCCACCAAGCCGCCATTGCAAGTCGCTGCTGCGTTGGCAACGAGCCAGTGAGACGGAGACACCGAGGATCGCCAACCCGAAGCCAAACGAGTCGCCACCGAGGGGCGGCGAGGGAACCGGCCCGGCCTCTCGGAGCCTTTCGGTCATCCCGGCTCTGAGGAATATTAAAGGCTGACGAGCCCGTGTCTTTTCTTTGTTGGGTTTTTGTATGAAAGTCGGTGGCGCCTTATCTCTAAGTAGAATTGTGAGTAAGTACGTGCTTGTACATTCCGAATAGAACTCGGCTGTAGGCTTTTGCTCGTGTCTTGTCCCCATATCCGATCCCCCCCATTCATTGACTGCATGCCTACTGTAAATAAATGCCCCATTGTTTGAATGTCAACCTGTTCGTTGTATTGCGTCACTTTCTCCCATTGACTGCCATGGTGCGCTCGGGATATTAACTGGCTTTTAAAGCCGCTTAAAGTACATTTGGAGGGAGGGAGCAGGATATTGTAATCGTCCGGTTTGTTATCTTACCAAAACGAAGTTTTTGCAAGATATGTTAGTCAGCTTGTATGTTTTTTTTTTTATTTTTTTTTTGTTTGTTTGATTGTTTGTCTGTAATCACGTATAAAAATTTTTGCAGGGTACAGTTATCATTGGAAATTTTTGTAACTTCGCATATCAGAGGCCTATAGAGGTCCCTTTCAGCGCACAAAATTTTGAAGGTCAAGGTCAAAGGTCAAGGTCACTTTGTCGCAAATCAGGGGAGTCGACGAAACCCTTATTTTTTGAGTAATTTTGATAGGATCGTCTTCAAACTTCATGGGAATATAGTTCATGGTCTGGCGTTCAGCTGATTAATTTTTGGTGGCGATTGGCCTTGACCTTCATATGTTTTTTTTTTTTTGGGGGGTCTGTAATCACATATAAATCACTCTGCAGAGCACAATTATCATTGGAAATTTTTGTAACTTCGCATATCAGAGGCCTATAGAGGTCCCTTTCAGTGCACAAAATTTTGAAGGTCAAGGTCAAAGGTCAAGGTCACTTTGTCGCAAATCAGGGGAGTCGACGAAACCCTTATTTTTTGAGTAATTTTGATAGGATCGTCTTCAAACTTCATGGGAATATAGTTCATGGTCTGGCGTTCAGCTGATTAATTTTTGGTGGCGATTGACCTTGACCTTCATATGTTTTTTTTTTTTTGGGGGGTCTGTAATCACATATAAATCACTCTGCAGAGCACAATTATCATTGGAAATTTTTGTAACTTCGCATATCAGAGGCCTATAGAGGTCCCTTTCAGTGCACAAAATTTTGAAGGTCAAGGTCAAAGGTCAAGGTCACTTTGTCGCAAATCAGGGGAGTCGACGAAACCCTTATTTTTTGAGTAATTTTAATCGGATCGTCTTCAAACTTCATGGGAATATAGTTCATGGTCTGGCGCTCAGCTGATTAATTTTTGGTGGCGATTGGCCTTGACCTTCATTTGTTTTTTGTTTTTTGGGGGGTCTGTAATCACATATAAATCACTCTGCAGAGCACAATTATCATTGGAAATTTTTGTAACTTCGCATATCAGAGGCCTATAGAGGTCCCTTTCAGCGCATAAAATTTTGAAGGTCAAGGTCAAAGGTCAAGGTCACTTTGTCGCAAATCAGGGGAGTCGACGAAACCCTTATTTTTTGAGTAATTTTGATCGGATCGTCTTCAAACTTCATGGGAATATAGTTCATGGTCTGGCGCTCAGCTGATTAATTTTTGGTGGCGATTGGCCTTGACCTTCATGGTTATCGCCTAAGGTCAAACATATTTGACCCCAAGGTCAAATTTTCAAGTTTTAGGAACCATATCGTGTAGTACCTCAAATTGAACACGAAAATACAACTTTACGGGAAAACGGCTGGCTTTAACACTGTCAAATTGTATCCGCAGGTGGGTAATGAACCTCGGACGACCCCATTAACTTATGGGTCCAATGAGGTCAAAGGTCAAGGTCAGGTCACGAAAAGGTCAAAATCTTTTTCACTCATAACTTCGTCAAAAATGGTTTAATTGACTTCAAACTAAGACTAAAATATTCCTTATTCTATTCCTTATAATCAACATTCAGGTTAAGAATGTATCAAATTTAAATTTGATCCCCAAAATAACTTTATGCCTTAAATGGGCGGGATTTGTTGTGCCTGGCACCACTTGTTATTTTAGCTATTTTCAAAGCTATTGTTATTGAAGCTATTAACTAAGCTCCATTATCTCAGTTATTGTTATGGAAGCTATTATAAAAGCTATTATTATCTTAGCTATTATCTCAGCTATTATCCAAACTTTATTATCGAAACTATGATCTAAGATATTATCTAAGCTGTATTATCTGAGCTATTATTACGTAAGCTATCACAATATAAGCTATTATTTGAGCTTTATTATTCAAGAGATTATTATCTAAGCTATGATCAAAGCAATTATTATCTCAGCTATTATTTAAGCTTTATTTTCTCAGCTGTTATCTGAGCTTTGATTATCTAAGCTATTATCTAAGCTTTATTATCCTGAAGCTTTTTGAAAAAAAAGGCAGGTATTGTAATCTTCTCTGTCTGTCTGTCTGTCTGTCTGTCTGTCTGTCTGTCTGTCTGTCTGTCCGCCCGTCACGCTATCTCCTCCGAAACAGATGGGCATAAACTCAACAAACTTGGTAGTTGTGATCACCACATGGCAAGAAGGTGCAAAAACAATCATTTTTCGCCACGCCCACTGGGGCTGGGCGAACAACTAAAAATGTAATTTTAATATTTTTAATGAAACTTTGTACAGTTGCATGAAATATGCAACAATTTTTTGGGGATTTGTTCCCCAGTTCGTGTCTTGGAATGGGAAGTTTGAGTCACAGGGGTCAAAATGGGAAAAAAATTCAATCAAAATTGAAGATTGGGTTATTCCTGGTGGAGTTTTGTGAAATCTTTCAACTTTGCTTTCGGGGGGGGGGGGGTTGGGGGGAGCGTGGGGGATATTAGATGGTGAGCCATGGACTTCGCTCTCGTTTCCAATATTTTTGCAGTGATTAAGGTTCGAAAGGCATCGTTAACTGTATGAATTGCAACCATGGATAAGACGCAGGGATAAGCAACGCCTGAAGCCCATCGTGAATAATCATAACAACACAAAGACTGTGTTTATATTTATGTGACGAGGAAACAAAATATGAACAAATCAGATGAACTCAGCCCAAGCTGGAAATAAATCAGTTTGTCTTCACAATCGTGCAGGACTATGGTTTAACTGCAAAACACCTCTGCGGTGGTACAAAGAGGTACACGTACCTCAGAACAGTCGCCGAGGTTGAGATGCCTCAACTCTTTGCACTTAGAAGTGATCGACAGGAGACTCTCCGTCTGAAACAAGATGGGAGTACGATGTTATCCTTTAACATTGGTAAAATAATCCCCTTCCCATCCACGGAGCGCAACGAAACAGAAAGACTGAATTTTTTAGCTTGTTCTAGAATTCAACGCTTCGAGTCGTTTCAAGATCGAAGAACCAGTCTGAGGATCTAAAAACCATTGTGGCACCGTGCCAACAGGGGGGTGATGTATCATGGAGGTGACGTTAAGCTGGCAGTCTCCTTTGCAATCTCATGGAGATGCAAAATCTCTAACAGGCAGTCGACCATGTAGATTAAAGAAGGGCGCTATCAAGGCCATCTTGATATCGCTATCGACCTTGCAGAGTTCAATTGGCTATGGAAGGAAAGTAAATGGGAAGTGTACGAAAATCCAGCTTCATATGTTCTTATTATTTCATTTTGGTGTGACGTTTCTCATTCCGTCTGTGTTAGACTTTCAATCCACTTGCCTGGGGGAGTGGGGGGCAAAGGAAGGGGGCATGTAGATTTCACATTGCCATGAAAAAAAAATCAAGATTTACTTACAATGGTTTTATTAACGACAAAATTGCGAGAGAGTAAAACTAACATAAACTACGTAAAGAGCTCACATCGATTCGTGTTTCGAACAGGACGAGGCGTTGCAGCCTCTGCAAGGACGAGAGCTGCCTGAACTCTCTGGGTGGTATTTGTTCACATGACGACAGGTTCAGGTCACAAAGGTTTGGGCAGAGCATGGTTACAGATTCCAAGGACTCGTTTGTGACCCAATGGCAGTTGGCCAGGTCCAGGTGCAGTAGGTGCTCAGACCACCCACCCAGGAAACTGAAAAAATACCACAGGAAGACATTGGGATTGTGTTTTAAACAAAGCCGTGAGAGACAAGACAAACTTCGAAACCAACTTCCATCGACCCACGCTTGATACAATACACGGCGTTGTAGCTTCTGCAAAAATGAAAGCTGCCCCCCGAGTTATCTGGGGGATAAAGACCCCTATTACTCGCACACAAAGCAAATATGGTGTTCTTCTAATCAAGAGACTGAGGAGCATTGAGTGATGTGTAGTTTTATGAAGATAACGTGCACTGTTCTTTGTCCGACCCATACCCCCTCTTTCCCCCTTTCCATGCAAATAATTTTGCAATAAAAAGTGATGATTGTGAACAGATCTCCGAGAGAAGGAAGTTCACAACACCTCATCTTGGTGTTGATCTGTGAATTTGTTTCTTCCCGTGTGCACGTGAATAAATGGTTCAACTCTCATTGGGACTGGAGTTACTGGAGTGATTCCAATCGAGGTTCGAGTACTTCCACCACAGAACAATACCGGGCTTTGTTGCCTCTTCAAGGATGAAAGCTGCCCCCAACTTAGCTGGGGGATAAAGACCCCTATTGAAGACACGACTTCATTGAAAATCTTTGGTTGACATTGCTGCACCTGACATGTCGTGGAAATAATTTGACGAAAGGAGATATTTGAGTGAAATGTTTTTATGCATTCCAACAAATGAGAATGATTTGATAACATGATGATCGGATTGCAGGATGTTTCACGATCTATCTTCTTCCATAATAATAAATGCCAGTGTGTGTCAGTCAGTTATTGTGTGTGTGTGTGTGCGTCTCCTCAAAGTCCAAAACCAAGAAACTGAGCACTGAAAATTTGCATGCAAACAATGAAAGCTCCAAGGAATTGCATGACTTGTAAATTGGGTGTTTGTGTTAATTAAAACACCCCTTTGGAAGATAATTAAATTTAATTCGATCCTTTATCAGAGCTTATCCCTGGTCACCTTGCTGTCCCTCACTGGGGTCTTGATTCGCCATTTTTTGTGAATTGCTCAACATTGCCTTGACATGGAACAGGCCGCAACGGTTTCTCAACGATGAAGTTTTTTTCACTTTCCTCACTCACATCATCAAATTCCTGTTCATCATAGCTACGAATCGATGGGTGCATTGTAATGCATATAAACACCTGGAAATTCCAGCGTTCCTGGCTTTATTTCATTTCCGCACATGCTATAACCTCTACATTCTCTTAAACTGAGCCAAATTACAAAATTTAAACTCAGGAATTCAACTTATCAGCAGTGAAAGGGTTATCAGCAGCCGACTACTAAAAAGTGCTCATTTATCCAAATCATTGTTTGATATTCTGGGCGTCTCGTGGAACATGGATGTTAAAGTTATTGAACGACGATCGGTAATCGCTTGCCAAGCCAGCCATCCCTGATCAACCATTTTGTTGGAGAACTTGATGAGTACTTAAGCTACTTGGCTAGCTTGGTTGTTCGTTTCCAAGCCATAGCCATAGATGGCAAAAGTATTTGCACTGTCACTGAATATATCAATCGACTTGAACAAAGTTGATCAGTATATTCGCCAAATGCCCAAAAGACCCATAAGACCCTGAGGACCCATAAGACCTCTAAGATCCTGTAGACCCTTTAAGACTGCGATAAATGGATAACGTGTGTGTGACAGGTTTTTTGTGCAGTTCTACTGGAGCGTTGCGATGTGGAATGTGAAACACGAAAATTATCAAGACCTGAGTTGATTTGGCTAATTCGCTGCAAATAACCCGGAATAATTCCCATGTTTTAAATGCACGTCAAGTTAAGGTGTATCGAGCAGCTTAATAGGTCCTACATGGCAGGGCATTCCAATTCCAAAACAATCTAGAAGGGCACTCGGTCGAGCACATACCTCCACCATGTAATGCCTGATCCACGAGAACATATCGGGACCAATACATTTTTGAAATATCATACGAAATATCGTTTTTGGCCCTCTCTTTCACTGGTGAAGAATCACTTACAAATAATATAATTCTCATCTCCACATCCAGATTCAGATCATCACCAAAATCGAATCAATTTGTCGTGGTCACACACCCAAACTGTCCACCAAGTTTCGTCCGAATCCGTCCACAACTTCATGAGATATTGTGCTATATATAATTTTGGCCCCATCTCTCACTGGTGAAGAATCACTTTAAAAATTATAGTCGTCCGATCCGCATCTTCACCAACAAATAATCAGTTCATCCTTGTCACACACCCAACCTTCCCACCAAATTTCATCCTGATCCGTCCACAACTTTTTTGAGATACCCTGCACACAGACAAACAACGCAAACAAAACAACAAACAAACAAATGAAAAATCGTGCATAGCACGACACTTGGCGAATTAGTTGACCTTTCTGTGTGGTGGTCCAAGCTGTAATGTCATGGAATGTGTGGCGTTTATTTGTTCGTACATTAATAAAATGACGCGACGTCACAAATAACAATTATCAGGTGCGTGTTGTCATGGTAACGGCAGCAGATTGAAAATTTTCACAACTCATTTAAAGCCACCATGTGACATTCAACAACTTGTCATCGGTGCTTGTTGCCTTCATTTTGATCGAAGAAAATATTTGAAAATACCTCGGAACATTGCTTTTCAACCAGCTTTACGATCACGTTATCAGGTTTGAAATATGTTGGAAAACAAAAATTGTTACGAATGTATTGTTACGAATCTCCGCCCGCTTGGCGTGCTCATCGACCGCGTTAACTCATAGCGGCCGGTTCGCCCACCGAACGAGCAATTCAGTCGTGACTTTCTGGAACAACGCCAGAAACCAGTCACGGGTGGGTTTGTAATCCCACCACGGCCCAGTCCGTATTCTACCCGCGCGCGACAGGGTCAATCGCCGAATATCGATATACCTAAGTACCCGCGCGGGTAACCTACCGAGGGACCGTACCTCGGCAAAAGCCTGCTTGGACACGAACCGCTTAAGCGGTCCGTTCCGTTCTGGGATAACCGAGCGGATATTATCGCCAGACCTCGCCGGACCCGATTCTATTTATTGGTTATTTAAAAACCAACTGGTATTCCAAAAGCAAGATAGTAGTTCAATTTGGGGAAAAAAGACACGACGAACGGGTTAACATTCACACAAGCACATTTATTTACCACACAGATGCACATATACAAACAATCATGCAGTCAATGGGGGAAGGGGACAAGACACGAGCAAGGTAAAACACTACAACCGATGATAAGCAATTATCAATGGGGTCACTTACACAGTTTTACTTCGCACGACACGGCGCCACAACATGCATTCGAAAGCAAAACCCCAGGAGAAAGACCACCCCCATAGACTAGCGAGTCAGACTGGGCCCGTGGGCCTTTATACCGTGGAGCCGTGTAGACCGCAGAGGCTCCGCGAGGCCGCGCAGGTTACCTTCCTTGCTGGACGACCCACGACGCTCCTTCCCCACGGCAGCTAGCATAACCGCGGTCCGGCCCAGGCTTGGTGGGATGGGTCCCGGCCAGCAACGCCTGAGAGGAACGAACGGGCCTTTGCTCTCTTGAAATTGATGCTCTGTAAGAACCTGTCCGTTCCTCAGCGATGCTCGGACCGTCCCGAAGCCCGATCACCTCGGACCGTCTGGCGCTGGCGGGCGAGCTCTCTCCAGCTCGTACACGTTCCGCAGCTCTGCGCGGCACAGCAACTTAGCCGCACTCCCCGTTTGCGCTTCCTCCGTTCTCCTCAGCTTCTCCATCTACGGCAGGCATCACACTTCCATGCGGCTCCTCGACCTCTCCAGACTCGCCTCCAAGACCCGACTCGACTCGACTCGACTGGTTGAACTGGCGCTCTGCGCAGCCATTTATAGGGCTGGTGAGACGAGATCTGATCTCCGCCCTCTCACCTCTGACCTCTGCTCGGAAAGCGGACGTTGTAGAAATCACCGGCCCTCTGGATCCGATTCTCCGAGAGCGAGCCGACGTGTTTGAAATCATCACCCTTCGACCCCCACAGGCCCCGCCCCTTCCTCTCCTGTGATCCGTTTTCCGAGGCGAAGCTTTTACAGAGCGGACGTGCGTGGCATCACCGTCGCTTGCGCTCATAACGAAACCCCCCGCGTCGGTTTGCAGCGACGCTGTTCGCTGGGGACTCGCCGCGGCTGGTGCAAAGGTGAAGCGATGTTTGTGGTGTGGAGATGTTGACGGTTGCTGGTGGAGTGGTGAGGAGGGCGTGGTTGTTGAGAGGCAGGTGTGGTTGTGGTTGTTGTGAAGCGGTTGATGAGAGTGATGTTGGTGGTTGGTCCAAAATAACGATAGTAAAGAAAAACGGCTATCTCAAAGATCACAGCCCTGTGACACGAATAATTCCCATGAAACAACGGTGGGGAAATCTAACTGAACACAGACTTATCGATCTAACTGAACTCAGGACCTTTAATGGTGTTCTGCGAATTTCCATAGCTGTAACAGTATTTTATATGTGTTTTTCATGTTTTGGGTGACCCTGACCTTGACCTTGGGTCAATTTCGATCAAACTTTGTACACATGTTAATATTACATGCATAAATAGACAGTGTAAGTTTCAATATAATAAGTGCAAAACTGTTTGAGAAATAGCCATGTGTAATTCACAAAATTCCCCATTGGTTTATAATGGGCGATAATATAAAGTGATGCAGAATCCAGATCCTGATCTTGAACATCACCAAAAGTCACATATCTTTTTGCACTGTGGATTTCTATCAGCTGTTAAAATTTCATCCAAATCGGTGAAGAATTGTGACCTGCAGAACGAATAGAATTTTTTTTAAATCACGCCAACAGCTAAAAACTTTGACGTCATACGCTTGCGAAAACTGTGCATAATTTGTACTAACATGCATTTTAAAACATTTAGGTATTCCATTGAAGTTTGTTTTGGCGTCAACAGGAAGTCGCTACGACTTCCAGTTACTGAGTTATGTTCAAAAGCTTGTTTTCACCTTTTTTTGACGTAACGTTGTGACGTTAAGTGCGATTATGACGATATTTGATGCCAGACTATTTCAGCAAGATTGGCTATCACGTGTTAAAATTTGAGAACGATTGCTTCAGTAGTTTCGGCTGCACACGAGCGTAAATATTTTTTTAAAAATGACATCTATAGGCAAAACTTTGACATCATACGCTTGCGAAAACTATGCATAATTTGTAATAAGATGCATTTCGTAATCATTTAGGTATTTGAATGAAGTTTAATTTGGCGTCAACCGGAAGTCGCTACTTCCGGAAGTATGCGGAACTGAGTTATGTCCAAAAATGTGTTTTCACGTTGTGTGACGTCACGTAGTGACGTTTAGTCCGATTAAGACGGGGTTTGGACGCGGACCGTCTCAGGTGGATTGCTATCAGGTGTAAAAATTTAAGAACGACTGGTCCAGCCGTTTGGGCTGTAGACGACCGGACAAACAAACAAACAACCCAACAAGCAGTCATATAATGGTACTTACGAAATCGTCAACTTGACCTCTGACCTTGTCTAATAAAAGCACAGGTAAGAACGTCGACAAAAATACTCACAAAATAGCACGATTTTTGAAACAAAACCGAACTAGCAACACACAGTTACATGTAGGTGAGAAAATTAAACAGTTAAAACGGGACAAATAACAACCGGAAACTTAGCTTTGAGAACGTCAGCAGGGAGCCCCGAAGGAGACCTCTCGCTGCTCCAAAACCGGAACCGGAAGTCAAAGCTGCCTCTGGAGAAGGAAGCGACGCAAACCAGAAGTTTCTCCGATGATTCTGTACCAAACCATCAAAAATTGAATGTTTGACCAAGCTGTGACCTTGACCTTTGACCGATTTTGACCAAAATCTAATCAGCGTGAGCCATCACCCTCCTGAATCACGTGGTGTAATTTGACATTGGTAGCTTCTTCCGTTCTCGAGTTATCGTGCCGACAAACAAACGAACACACAAACAGAGGACGGAAGTGATCAATATACTTACGAAATCTAAAGATTTCGTAAGTAACAAACAGAGGGGTGAAAATATAACTGTGAGGAGTGCTATTTTATGGTCACATTCGAGCCATAATTAATCCACATATATTAGTTAGATGTAGGTATTCGAACCAATTTTTAAATACTCTGTAATGCATTTTAAAACTCTATAGTTTTAGTGGCACTGTTCCCAGTAAGTCAGTCCACCAGATGCCCTCTAAAGGCACCGGCTGTGCTATTTTAGTGATAACAAACCAAGACATGGCCTTTCCTGGTAAAGCTAAACTTTATCTTGGTTTTCACAAGCATTCCACTCCTGGGCTCTTGTTTCGGTTGAACTGCATTTTAAAATCTTCAGAGCCTTTAGTGCCACCAGTTAGCCCATCATAGGCATTGGAAATACATTGTTACAGTGCTGCACTCAATTCTGGTAAACCCACATTCCACTCTTGAGAAACTAATGGGGCTGTGCTTTTACTGTGATACCAAAGCTGGACATGTCCTTTACTCTTACCATTTCTGTGAACTTAAAAGAGAGTTTTGTTTTTCCTTGAAACAACCCACAGTGATAAGAAGCCTGGACAGGGGAGAGGGACTGTCGAAGAGAATTGCTGGGCCCTAAGATAAGCTGTTTGACTGTTCCACCCTCCCTTGTAGGAGGGAAGGAAAACTTTTAGCTCATATTTGAGTACTCATTTGGAGCTCTTGTCACACCAACCAGGGTTAGAGTATAACCAGAGATAGATTGGAAGTAGAGATAGATTATATATAAGGGAGAGTTTTTGAATGTAAAACTCAGTGTGGTTTTGGTCGCTCTCCACTGTGCTGGTTGGGCTTCTAACATCACCTCCGCTGGCATGTGATCCTTCAATAAAACTGCATTTTGGTGAATCCTCTTCGACTGACTCTCTTCATACCGGGCCGGAGGGACAGAGTCTTCACAATAACCTCCTTCGCTTTCGGTGGTGGAGATAAGAAGAACCAGAGAGTTGGTGTCAAAGCCACCCAATGCTCGCCTGTTTATACATTTATCGTTTTTAAAAGAATAGTCTAATAATATTTTTTATAAAGAATTGCAGTGAAGTCTGATCCAAATAATTTTAAAGCAATGTATGTGTTTGTACATTGTCATCAGTAAAAAATAGTGTGGAAGATAAAAACATTAGAAAGGAAATAACTTGCACCAAAAACGTTAACATTTTCACGCTCACGCTGACGCTGACGCTCACGCCAGGGGTATCGCTATCGCTCTCTGTTCTTCGAACAGGCGAGCTAATAACAATAACATTGCAACAAAGCATATATTAATTAATATAAATAATATTTCCAACAATAATCATAAAAATGGAAGTATAATTTGTTAACAAAAATAACGAATGTATTATTCCCGCAATGGCCCAAGGGAAGCACATCTGGGCTTGGTGAAAGGCAAGCGAATGCCCCAGCAGTACAGCAGGCATGTGTGCCACAAGGCCGTGAAGACTCATAAAAATTTGGTCCAATGGACTAACGAGCGCACTCGTGCATATCAAATGGTCATGTCCCATTTAACGGGACCAGATCTGCTGAAGTATTAATGGCTAGCGATATGCTACTTGTTGTTATCAAAAGAAACACGAGGATCTCACCAAGTGCGTACTTTTTGCCATGTATTGATGACAAGCAAATACAACCCGTCGCTTCGCTGAGGGAGAAAATAAAAGGGGTGGGGGCGTGAAAGAGGGAGGGGGAGAGGAGGCAGAGAGGATGAAGTAGGGGGAGCTCAGAAGGAGGAGGGGAAAGCGAACAAGGACAAATGTATCCAAGAGCCGCGTCCTAAAGGCTTTGTCTTCACCAGACGAAGCAGAAGAAGAAGAAGAAGAACAACAACAACAACAACGCGGAGCTCTCTTAGAGCCAGCATTCGCAACGTGACGCGGTTAAAAAGGACCTCACCAAACGTTGCTATTCATTGAGGGAGGGAGGCGTGAGACACACACACACACACACATAGACAAACACACCGAGACAACGAGAGAGCGACAGAGGTGTGGGAGGAGAGTGCTGCTTGTTATTAGGAGGGGGAGTGAGGAGGGGAAAGAGAGTGAGAGAAGGGGAAGGGGGGAGGAGGAAAAAGAAAAGAAAGGTGAGGGGTGGAGGTGGCATTATCAAAGAGAATGATATATGAAGCTTAATAACCAAACACAAAAATTAAAACTCATGCCAGAACAGCTGAACACACAACGACACAACAGAGTTTGTAAAGTAATGTGCTGGCACATCAGCAAAAAATTTGATATTGCAGTTGCAGAAAATTTGTGGGAAAAATGAACCAAAAGCAATCACTGAAAACATTGAAGTACTGCTCACGTTCGACCTAATCATCCCATCGAGCGTGAACATCGAAAACAAAGCGTTGCCACCAGATATGATACTTCCGTCCAAAAAAAGAGAAGAAGACATTGCTAATTGACGTGTTCATAGCAGTGATTTTTGAAGAACGATGCAGAAATCAAGAAAATGACCAAATATCCCAAAATCATGGAAGCTGAAGAATGCCAAAGTTGAACCAGACGGTTCACCGAAACCCAGGCCATCGATTAATAACTTTGCATTCAATTACTCACTTTTTAAGGACCATAGGACTGAATCTTCCATCGTTTCCAGTCCATGAGAGACCGAGCGAGCGTGCATGGGTGAGACGAGGCTTCAAAGCCAGAAGGTCCTCCTCGCAGAGAGATGGCCAGAAAGGCTTGAGGTCCAGGTGTTTGTACATGGAAGGGTTGTAGCAGCAGTCGCGCAGGGTACGGCTGCATTGAGCGAGGCAGCACAGCTCAGGGAGTGTCAGGTGAGATAAAATAATTTCGATAATCTGTCGTGGAAGTAAGGCAGCAAAAAAAACATCGATTTAATTATCAGTGCATCAACCTGACTAACTGTCACTTTTCAGATAGTCAAGGATGTCCATCAAATGCAAAACCAGTAACTCTTAAAACAACCCAGGTAACCACTAGTGAAGCCATCGAGGCTTCCCAACACAAACAGATTTGGACAGCCATTTCAATGTTGACGCCATCGTCTGAAACCATTCTGAAATCAAACAATGAGATGTTGTGATCTGGAAAACCAATTTTTAAAAGAAGAAAAGATGACGAGTGGGGGTTCACATGCTCACCTCGAAAGGTAAAAGGTCAAAATATCCATTATTTGAAAAGGGGGAAAGCTTCTGTTCCTCTTCCTCCATCTGTTTAACCGTATCTCGTCTCCTCCTTCTTTCCATCCTGTTTTGTTTCTGTCGAAGTTTTTCTGACTCAGCAAGTTCTTCACTCTTGCTCTTCTTTGGTTGCGTAAGGTTCACCGGGATACCGGACAGAACAACAGCGCCCAGTTCCATGCGGTAAAAGCTCAGGGGGAAATTGAACTCCACACGGAGGACGTTCGTCGCAAATCCCGGTGGTTGTATCGGTGGGGAAAACTTGAAAGGGGCGTTCGGTGGAAGATTGGGGTCCGCAGGGCTAGACCACAGCGTCCGCCACCTGCATCATACATCACCAAAGTCAGCCTTTTGAGCAGTGTCCTTTTGATTTTACCATGAAGTAGACATTGTGTATGAGGGTGTGGTTCATGTCGTACAACATCTCAAATTTGATACAAACGGATGTGTAAAAGGACATCACTCACATGATTAAATAAATTAACAAATAAATGAATTAAACTTTTTTCATTCATGAAAAATGAAAACGGATTTCACGGGGAGGGGGAGGTGCGGGTTGGGGGTGGTGAGGGGCAGAGGATGTGTGGATTGACAATCGGTAGTTGTTGGAAGGAAGGGACATTTTAAAAACATGCAGGTAGTGGACAAAAAACATGGAAACACCAATGTAAATTAGTCAACATTACAGGGCGTTGGGCCACCACGAGCGGTAAGTACGGCCTATATGTGCAGCAGCATAGAGTCCACGAGGGTATGGAATTCTTCAGGAGGGATGCGGCACCATTTTACCATGAGAGAGTCAATTGAATCACACCTATTTGATGGAGGTGGAAAACGCTGTCTCAGACGTCATTCCTCAATATTCCATCAATACTCGATTGGGTTCAGATCTGGAGACTGAGAAGGCCATGACACATGAATAACATCAGTGTCTTGCTCATCGGATCATTGGGGGATCACACATGGACCAAGCACTCAGGGCTGTATCATTCTTTAGGTTAGCACCACACGTGCAAAAAGGAAGAAGGAATCAAAGTTAGAAGAAATCATCTGTTTATGGAGAAGATTGTGAAGGATGATTCATGTGACCGTATCAGATTTCTCCACCGCTCGGTAGTCCATTGTGCTCTTCCAGTGGTAGTCCGGTAGTCCAGTGGTGCGAAGAGCCTGTGCTCTTCGCACCACTGCACTCGCAAATGTGCATTGCCAGGTGGGATGAGCGGTTTGTGTGCTGCAACTCGACAATGGTCCTCTGTGGATCTCTTGGTGGACCGTTTTTGATGAAACTGGCTGCTCGTGCTCCAGGTTCAAAGTTACAGTCAATTGATCAGCAGTTGCTCACCTGCTTTGCCGAGCACTTCAAATTAATGCACGGATACCACGATCCTGGAGTATACACTTCCGCCCACTGTTGCCCTTTGCTGATGATGTCTTTCCCTCGGAGTTCTATGCCGACATCACCTGAGACACCGTTGCTCGTGAAACATCAGCAAGTTTCGCTGCCTTTGTCACTAAAGCTCCTGCCAAATGCACCCCAACAGTTATCCCTCTTTCAGTCACAGAGGTTTTTATGGCCTCAGCCATTTTTATGAAGAAAAAATAAAATCTCAACAAGTAATCAAGATACAAAAATCAAACAACAAGAAACCAAACAAGGAAATAAAAGAACAAGAAATCACAAAACAAGAAGTCAGGGAAGATAAAAACAAGAAAAATATAGATATCAAACAGGAAACAGAAGTCCAAAAAAAGGAAGAAAGAATCAAAGAAAAAGAAATCAAAAGCAAGAAACCAAACAAAAAAAAAGGAATCAGAGATTGTAGACCCTCACGAGGAGTTGTTTTGTGTGGTGTTTGTGTCGTTTTGTGTGGTGTTTGTGCAGTTTTGTGTGGTGTTTGTGTAGTTTTGTGTGGTGTTTGTGCAGTTTTGTGTGGTGTTTGTGTCGTTTTGTGTGGTGTTTGTGTGGTGTTTGTGGAGTTTTGTGTGGTGTTTGTGTGGTGAATTTTGTGTGGTGTTTGTGGAGTTTTGTGTGGTGTTTGTGGAGTTTTGTGTGGTGTTTGTGTAGTTTTGTGTGGTGTTTGTGTAGTGTTGTGTGGTGAATTTTGTGTCGTTTTGTGTGGTGTATTTTGTATTGTTTGTGTAGTTTTGTGTGGTGTTTGTGTAGTTTTGTGTGGTGAATTTTGTGTGGTTTTGTGTGGTGTATTTTGTATTGTTTGTGTAGTTTTGTGTGGTGTTTGTGTAGTTTTGTGGAGTGTTTGTGTAGTTTTGTGTGGTGTATTTTGTATTGTTTGTGTAGTTTTGTGGAGTGTTTGTGTAGTTTTGTGGAGTGTTTGTGTAGTTTTGTGTGGTGTATTTTGTATTGTTTGTGTAGTTTTGCGTGGTGTTTGTGTGGTGGCTGTGTGTGGTGTTTGTGTGGTGGCTGTGTGTGGTGTTTGTGTGGTGAATTTTGTGTGGTGAATTTTGTGTGGTTTTGTGTGGTGTATTTTGTATTGTTTGTGTAGTTTTGTGTGGTGTTTGTGTAGTGTTGTGTGGTGAATTTTGTGTGGTGTTTGTAGAGTTTTGTGTGGTGTTTGTGGAGTTTTGTGTGGTGTTTGTGTAGTTTTGTGTGGTGTTTGTGTAGTGTTGTGTGGTGAATTTTGTGTGGTATTGTGTGGTGTATTTTGTATTGTTTGTGTAGTTTTGTGTGGTGTTTGTGTAGTGTTGTGTGGTGAATTTTGTGTGGTGTTTGTGGAGTTTTGTGTGGTGTTTGTGGAGTTTTGTGTGGTGTTTGTGGAGTTTTGTGTGGTGTTTGTGTAGTGTTGTGTGGTGAATTTTGTGTGGTTTTGTGTGGTGTATTTTGTATTGTTTGTGTAGTTTTGTGTGGTGTTTGTGTAGTGTTGTGTGGTGAATTTTGTGTGGTTTTGTGTGGTGTATTTTGTATTGTTTGTGTAGTTTTGTGTGGTGTTTGTGTGGTTTTGTGTGGTGTTTGTGTAGTGTTGTGTGGTGAATTTTGTGTGGTGTTTGTGTGGTGAATTTTGTGTGGTTTTGTGTGGTGTATTTTGTATTGTTTGTGTAGTTTTGTGTGGTGTTTGTGTAGTGTTGTGTGGTGAATTTTGTGTGGTGTTTGTAGAGTTTTGTGTGGTGTTTGTGGAGTTTTGTGTGGTGTTTGTGTAGTTTTGTGTGGTGTTTGTGTCGTGTTGTGTGGTGAATTTTGTGTGGTATTGTGTGGTGTATTTTGTATTGTTTGTGTAGTTTTGTGTGGTGTTTGTGTAGTGTTGTGTGGTGAATTTTGTGTGCTGATTGTAGAGTTTTGTGTGGTGTTTGTGGAGTTTTGTGTGGTGTTTGTGTAATGTTGTGTGGTGAATTTTGTGTCGTTTTGTGTGGTGTATTTTGTATTGTTTGTGTAGTTTTGTGTGGTGTTTGTGTGGTGTTTGTGGAGTTTTGTGTGGTGTTTGTGGAGTTTTGTGTGGTGTTTGTGTAGTGTTGTGTGGTGAATTTTGTGTGGTTTTGTGTGGTGTATTTTGTATTGTTTGTGTAGTTTTGTGTGGTGTTTGTGTAGTGTTGTGTGGTGAATTTTGTGTGGTTTTGTGTGGTGTATTTTGTATTGTTTGTGTAGTTTTGTGTGGTGTTTGTGTAGTGTTGTGTGGTGAATTTTGTGTGATGTTTGTGGAGTTTTGTGTGGTGTTTGTGGAGTTTTGTGTGGTGTTTGTGTAGTGTTGTGTGGTGAATTTTGTGTGGTGTTTGTGGAGTTTTGTGCGCTGTTTGTGGAGTTTTGTGTGGTGTTTGTGGAGTTTTGTGTGGTGTTTGTGCAGTGTTGTGTGGTGTTTGTAGAGTTTTGTGTGGTGTTTGTGGAGTTTTGTGTGGTGTTTGTGGAGTTTTGTGTGGTGTTTGTGTAGTGTTGTGTGGTGAATTTTGTGTGGTGTTTGTGGAGTTTTGTGTGGTGTTTGTGGAGAATTTTGTGTGGTGTTTGTGGAGTTTTGTGTGGTGTTTGTGGAGTTTTGTGTGGTGTTTGTGTAGTGTTGTGTGGTGAATTTTGTGTGGTTTTGTGTGGTGTATTTTGTATTGTTTGTGTAGTTTTGTGTGGTGTTTGTGTAGTGTTGTGTGGTGAATTTTGTGTGGTTTTGTGTACTGGGTGTTACGTAATTAATTAGAGACATAACTGGAACTGACAGTTTAAAACTGCTGGCAGTATCGACCGGGTACCAAGACGTCACACTTTGATGCAACCCCGCTTTGATTGGACACATGGCCCTGACCCGTGACGTTTTTTGTTGGATTCGCTATATATGCTAGATATCCCTTATTGTTGGTACTATCCCTTATTAAAACCCGTCGGAGATTTCAACCTAAAGGGTCACTGGTACCTGCACACAGTAGAGTCTTCACCTTCATCCCATGACTTGGCCAGAATCCGAACCACATATCCAGGGTGGTACATCTCCAACACCAAAACCCTGGAAGGAAAGACGGGCACGTCGAAAAGTAACTCGATGAAATCCTGGCTTTTAAACCACTCGGGAATCTTGGGACAACGTCTGGGTGTCCATTGGGACAAGCGGTCCCACCACGCCGCATATGCTCTCGGCATGGCCACGTGCATCCAGGAGCGGGAAAATATGCTCGGTGGACCCGCCAGGTTGCTGATGGAATTGTGTCCTCCATACTGGGAGCTCATGTCCAGAATTTGTATCACGTTTTGAGACAGCTCGAGATGAGACGGCTGCGGGAACAAACCTTCAGGGTCTTCCTGTAATCCAGGTGCATCTCCACGCCGTTGGTTTCTTCTGGTCCTGTTGAACAGCAAGTGCAGAGCAGGCTCAACATGGAAGTGTATTACATACAGTGGATGGAATAAAATCCACAATCGTAATCCAGCACGCGTAGATCACGTGGTCGATTATTTATTGCACTTGTTATCAGGAACTCAGATTATGTCGTCACTTTTCCCCGCATTGTATCACTCAAAAACCTACTCTCATCCTGCCATGGTCCTTTTTACTCGTTAAATGCTGACAGATCTACGAACATTTACGTGTGCCACCCATATTGATTTGCAACATCAAATTTTGCAGCTTTGAAAAAGGCGCTGAGCATAAAACCATCGCACCATAACCACAACACTTCAACCATCTCACTCTTTACCACTACAGTGCTTCAACCATCTCACACAACTGCTACAAATGCTGCAACCACAGTCACCATCAAGGACGTCCACCACTGTCCTTTGAAGATATCGGAAAAATCAGTAAACATGACCGTTCTGTATAAAAAGGTGCAAAAACAGATCCCTGCAACAACAGACCAATCAACCTTCTCCCAACCATCAGCAAGGTGATGGAATCTATCATCGCTTCAGACATCAAATCCTTCCTCTTTACCAATGGTTTGATTTCCGATCATCAATTTGGATTCAGACCGGGTCACTCCACCGTGGTGTGAATCACAATCACAGTCACAGTCAGAGTCACAGTCGGCCATCTTTGATCAGATTGAAAAATAAAATGTGTGACACGTTCTCTCCATCATGTGATCTACTTTTGCCAAGTTTGAACAGAATCAGAACGGGCAAGTCGGAGAAATGGTTGGGGACACATTTAAGGAACAAAATGGCCGCCAGTCGGCCATCTTGGATCTGATCTCGAAATAAATTAGTGACGTGAATCTGTAAAAGCCATCATTCCTCATCTGTGTGTTTCCAGTTTGATCAACATCGGTGAATGTATGTCCGGGAAATGGTGGAGGACGTGTTCAACGTTCGGTTTGTTTATAACTAAACCCCTCCTTCTCCAACCCTCCCTCCCCTTTCCCCCCAACTTAATGTTCCCCTCAGTGAAGTGACCGGTTGTATTTGCTCAAATATAAATATGAACAAGGAAGAAGAAGAAGAAGACGTGATCTGACTGACGAGCAGAAGGAAGATCACCTCAGGCTAATGATCGAGTGAATGGAGAATGTTCGTGAAGAACAACATGACGTCATTTCATTAAATACGTCAGTGAAGCGACGACTACTTTTTCTGCTGCATCCGATATTTAGATTTCCCACCCTGAAGAAACCCCGGTCCTTACCATAACGAACGACGTCGACGTCGTCCTCCAATTCGGTTCATTGTTGTTGTGACTCGAAGGGAAACTGAGGTAATATTCAAACACCTGGAAGGTTCTGGAAAAGGGAGGAAAGACTTACACGTTGTGAGACCTCCACTCTTCCTGTATCAAGGCCGACGATCTCTTCAAGCAAAGTCCATGACCAGGAACACGTGATGAGAAGACGCCGTTGACTCCGCCCACAACGTACGGAAATGGCGGCTTGTTCCGTCCAGATGACGTCATCACGTTCCCACGTGGTACCACTCAAGAACCTTCTTTACTCTTATAGAACATTTTACTCGTTAAATTCTTTTCTAGATCTACGAAAATCTACATTTGCCACACTCCCCGTGTTAAATCGGTGTTGTGCTGATATTTACAAAGAAATGAAACCGATGAACTGGCCAGCTGGCCCGTCGTGCCTGTGTGACATTTTACACTTACTCTCTTTTAACAACTGGATTTCTCACCAACCTGCCCTGCGATGGTTGAGATATGTCCCCCCATATTTCCACAGGATGCTTAAGGTCCGCCAGCAACCCCCTTCTGGTAAAAACTACCAAAATCAAGAATCACCCCCCAACTTCCCTCTTTCATTCCTCTTTTCCCCCTCCTTTCGAACAAAAACTCACACACTCTCATAAATCCAACTCTTCCCTCCACGTCGACAAAACAGCTGTTCACCACCATCTCTGATCTTCCTCCATCCAAAATCATGATCTTTTCTAACCCCATTAATCCACCCCAAACCCACCTCCTTCAAATTCCCTGCTTTCCTTCCTGAAAGTCCCTGTAATGTCCATCTTGCATTCCCCATGTTCCCCACCCCATCCCTCTCCCTTCCATAGATCTCATGTCCCTCTTCCCCACTGTTTTTGTCCTTCCCTCTCCCACCGCTATTGTCTCCTGCCCCCCTTGTTGCACGTTCTTTGTGTTCGCTCTCATATGAGCCTCGACATTGTTCACAAAAAATTTAATTTTCTATGAAACTTCATCAGATTTAGTGAAATTGAGTGATCTTGAGTTGGGGTCCCACAAGACCCCAGTTGGTAAGATTCGGTTGTAAATATGTTGGTAGATGAGGGTCAAGTTAAGGTAAGAAACTGAATTCTCATCTTACAAATGGAAAAGGGAAGTTGGACTTTGATACAATTAATAATTTATATTCGTCCATAAATACCTATGGGATTCACATTTCAGCTGCTGCTCCTTTACCCTCAAACCCATCCTTATTAAACAAAAATATAAAATATAAAATAAAATAAAAAGAGAAATCATATAAAAAAATTAAATAATTATGATGCCAGACCATGTGTCCGATCAAGTTGAAATTTACATCATAAATTCCCCATCACGACCAGAACACAATTGTGAAGTTTCACGTCGATTGATTCAGCGGTTCCGGAGAAAACATTATTTAATATTTTTCTTCCCTCCAATATGGCTGCCAAACAATGTGACATCAATTATTCCTGAACAACCTTGCACACACAAGCCTTGGGGAACATTTATGGGAAGTTTCCCCTCGATCTGTCCAGCTGTTCTGGAGAAGAAGATTTTTATATGTTTCAGGTTAAATCCATGATGGCTGCCAAACCATGTGACCTATGATGACATATGTGTGAACGTTTTGTTCCTCATGGATAGGCGGTCATATGTGGAACGCTTCACCTCGATCTGTTCAGCCATTTCAGAGATTGTTGAAGGTTAAAAAAAACAAAAAAACAATATGGCTGCCGAATAACGTGACTGATGTCCTCATCAAATTTTTTGTGGACCATTTTAACACGAGATGACCCTCAAAGATGTTCAGACTGATCGGATGTAGCGAAGTGGTGGAACAGTTGGTTCGGTGGGAAGAACAAGCCGATTCGATTTTGGTTCCGGATTCCGGATTCAGATTCGACCGATCGGTGGGATACAAGACGTAAACGATTGAGCCTGGTCGAGGGTATGTTCTCTACCGAGTGTCGTTCCATCTCACCGAGTGTCACTCCATGAGTGATTTTTAATTTGTTTGTTTGTGTTCAGGGAATCACAAAAACTTGTGGACGGATGTGGATGAAATTTGGTGGGCTGATGGAGTGTGTGACCAGGACGGATTGATTAGATTTTGATGAAGAACCGGATCTGGATCTGAAAATTTTTGAGGGATTCTTCACCATTGAGCATGAGGACCAAAAACGATATTTACAGGAGCACGATATCTCCATAAGTTACGGAGGATGAGTTTTGACAAAACAAGGTTGCTGAGCTGGTTCGGTGACAAGGCAACGAGATTTTGATTCAAATCCAGATCCAGATCAAGCCGATTAGTTTGGTACAAAGGATAAACTTTTCAGCCTGGTCGAGGTAGGTGCTCCCCTGAGTGCCCTTCGAGTTGTGTGTGTGTTTTTTACCTGTTCTTGACAAATTCCGGCTCCACCTCTGATCGTCCCGCTCTGCCGGCGGATGCGCACGGATTTACGCGCCACCAACACCTTTGAGGTCACGTGTTCCCTGTTCGAATTTTTCGCCGGATGTTCATCAATTTCCTCCTCCAGTGCCTGCGCTACTTGTTTTAACTTTCTGTCCCTTGTTAATCTTATAACTCCATGTCCTTTATCCGGCTCACTTTTATCTCCATCTATCTCCCGTGGTCCCGCTTCGTTCCTTCCCCTCAGTGGTTCTGTCTCTCGGAGTCTGTTAGTCACCTTCTCTCTTCTCAACCCCAAGGAATCGTTTCTGTTTTACCCCTCACCTGATGGACTACCTTTTCACGCTGCACACATGCCACATCCTCCACCATTTGCCGCCGCTTCCCAAAACACGTGTCGAGTTTCCCTCCAAGTTGAGCCCCCATCCTGGTTCATGTCAGCCATGAGCCGTGTCAACATGGCCATCATGTCGTGTCTACTTATGCGGGCTCATGGTAGGAGGTCAAAAAGGCGACCAAGCAGTGGTTAAGGTAGTGAATGATCGGAAGGAAACATCATCAGGTTTGAACTTTCTTTCCCCTGATAAATACCGGACAAACTATAAACTGTCATGCTGGTGATGCACAGGACAGGTGTTGGTTCAATCAATGAGCGAACCTTCACCTGCAGGGAGAGGTAAGTCCCTTGTCTCATCATCCGGTGTTTGCTCGGGCAGGTCGAAGATCCCAATGTAGTCCACAAAACGATTAGGCCATGGTGTGCCGGTGCAGGGGTCCAACACAGAGAGTAAATGTTCATCTGATTTGGTGTAAACGAGAATAAAGAGGAATCGTGATGACGTCATGAGGTGTAACAAGGTATCCCATAAATAACATGGATGGGATTCCCATTTACAATTAATTACCAAAGTTGATGGGGATTTGTACCTTTGGGGGAATAACAAGGACCGGGTGGGTATACTGTTGTTGGATTCACTCTGGAGTTATATTATTATTATTATAAACAATAAAAATATAACATGAGGAATGAGTTTGTGATTCAAACCTTCGTATCGAAGGAACGAATCATCGATAAACTCCGACTCGATCTTCCCTTTCACAACAGAATCTGAAACATAAACAATCGGAGTGAACGTCACGTACCGGGTCCGGACTCCTTGTCCTCGGGTGAACCGACCATGGATCTGCGGTCTCAGGGAGAACCTCCCGGACCGACCGCGTTTCCTCCATCAGAGCCGCTCGTGAATCCCGGGACGTTCTCTTTGTGATCTTCACCGGAGAGTCCTCGGGTCATCCTGCACCATCTGGTACTGCAAGTACAGTGTGGTGAAGGAAGGTACGCTGTGGTACACCAGTCAATCACGTGACAAACCAAAACAGACAAGGAAACACAAAAAAAGTTCTGGGGGTATTCGATCAGTCGATACCATATTTGTGCCTGGTGTTGGCTTTATGGCGAGAGTAGTGGGCTTGGGATCCTGGGGCCCTGAGTTCAAATTCCCTTGGCTGTTGAATTAATTCCAGGTGGGGTTGACTCAGTCAGTCATCCTTCTGAGGTCGGCAAAATGAGTGCCAGCTTGCTGGTATCCTCTGTGGGAGGGGCGACCCTCCAGGATCCAGGATTGTGCCCCCCCTCTCTCCACTGTACCTTTTGTTCTGTTGCATCCTGATCCGTTCAGTGTACTCGCTCTTCCGTGAGCCTTGACTTTGTGTATCCCTCCCCTCCCACCCTGCTCCAAAATAAAGTTTCATTAATCCTGATTTGAAAATCCCATTCTTCCCTCCAGGACTTTCAACTTGATTTCGAAGATTCACATTTACAGAAAACAAAACCATCAGTGTTGGAGTTGTTTTAAATCGAGGTCCCATGACCTACCTACCGACCTACCTACCTTCCTCTGAGCCATCCTACCAACCCAAGGAAAACTACAGATATGGTTTTGTGATTATTTTTATCTTCTTTTTAACAAATTGGATTGTTTCCTTTTTCTTTTGAAGTTTTTTTTTTGTCCGTTGGATGTTTGAAATCTTTAAGAATTCCAAAACATCGTTCGGTTCTGAGACTGTTTGAAACTCCGTTCTTGTGGGATACCAGCCGGGTTATCCCACGTTTCCCGTTGCTGTTCTCATCCTGTGAGTATTTTGAAGAAATAAAATTTTGTTGTTTATTTTATTTTTAATTAATTTTTTTTGTGGGAGGCCGAAAACACTTCCCAACATCCACTAAGTAATGGGGTTCGGGATCATTTAATGTTATTTTTGACAAAGCTACCAAGACAGGCATTTAAAAGTGATCAAAAAAAAATTCCCCCAAAAAAATCAAACTTTGTTTTTCAAAAATTTCAAACAATTATTTTCCCTAAAACATTCCCAAGCACCCATTGATGATGTTCTGGAAGTTTCGCAAAGATCCGTTCGGCCATTTCTTCAAAAAATGTCGTCAGACATCTGGACGAACTTCTCTCTTATGGTCCAGTAAATAAACCCGCACACGTCACAGTCAGTGTAAATGAACAAAAATAAATGGTGTAAATGAATCCAATTTTTCTTTCAGATCTTCGAGGATCTATGTATATCATGATCTACTACAAGGAAAAGCAGCACTGAAGAAGGAGCACGTGAGGTCCGAACGACCTCCAAATTCACGAAAATGACCCGATGATTGAGATGAAGGTTTATCACAGCTATCACCAACGGGTACTGGATTTTTCTGTGCACCAATCAGAACAGCCAATTATTTATTTCATTACCGGAGAACAGACTACGGTTGAGATTTGCAAAATTAATCTGAGAATGCACCCAGCTGGTGAGTCAAGCCTGGTCTTCCAAGGTGTGACTCCTCAATCTCAATCCAGGACGACCTTGATCTGCTCCCATGCTAATTTCTCACCAACCTGCACAAGGAAATATGGACTTCCCCATGATGAGGAGGAAATCTTTGAAATCAATTGGAATCCGTGATGAGGAGGTAAATCTCTTCTCAACTGCCTTGCTGAGTGTGGGGAGTAAAGTGACGTCATAAAAGATGGCAGTGCCCTCGGGAAGTTACCTCCCGCCAAGCTCAGCGGCTGTGTCTGTGCGAAATTGTCCGGTGTTGTCTCGTGTATTTGTCTGCATGTGTGTGTCCGATATTTGCGTTTGAGATCCTCCACGAACCTTGGACCATGATGAAAATAAAACAAAGAGCCTTTGCATCTGTTGTCAAAATCTGCAGGGGTGAAAGGTGAAAGAATAACACTCCAAAAAGGGTGTTGTGAGTTTGGTAACATTTATTGGCACAACATTTATCAATTTGAACGTTTGGTGGATTATATTGATAAACCAAAAGTAATCCTGTCAGGTGATCTCAAATTAAAAAATAATTCGTAAAACGTCACATTTAATAAACGTGATGATAACACGACACTTGAAGCTTTGGTTCTAATTAAGTTCAACATTTGGACGATCATCACCGACATGATACAATCGGTTTGTCATGCATGGATCAGAGTGATCCTCAGGTGTTTGCGGCCCTGAACGGGTCATGTGACCTCATTGTTAGCAGGTGTACTTGATGTAGACGTGTGGAAAGCGATGTTCTAGTTCGAAGGCCATCTCCTTATCCACGGGGAAGCAGAAGGAAACGTCAAGGAAGCACATCTGCCGACAGGTATCGAGCAGGTGAAAAATCCCTCTATGGGTCACCAGCAGAGTGCCTGCCACACGCACACAGATATAATCGCTCTAATGAATGACAAACAATGGTGAAAATAGCTCACTGTCATCTGGAGCTTTGGTGTGCAGTTTACACAGACTTACTAAACTACAGTACAACAGCACTCAGTGGAGCGCATACATCCACCAGGACAATAAGGAGGAATTATTCAATTTTGGTGAAGATCTGGAACCAGATACGAGAATTGTTTGAGTGGTTCTTCACCATTGAGAGACTGGGGGTCAAAACCGATATCTCAAAACGTTTTTGGACGGATTCGGATGAAACTTGGTGGATGAGTTGTGTTGGTGACAAGAACAAGCCGATTAGATATTGGTTCACGTCCGGATGAAGATCCAGCCTATCAGTGGAGGACAAAACGTAAACGGTTCAGTCTGGAGGAGGTACACACTCCACCAAGCGCCATTCTCGTTTCTACTTGCAATTTATATTTTCCTTCCACATCGAGCAACCTCTGTGACCCTCTTGGATCCATCCACATCAGTTCCCATAATCTCCTCAATTACCGTACCCCGTATGTGGAGCTGTTCCAGTAAAGGGCAGTAATTGGCGAGCGATTCAAGGTCAGTGTCGCTGATGGAGCGGTTAACCGTTAACACCAGTCGGCGCAGTCTGGGCAGCTCTCGCAACATCTCACCGAGAGCACCACCGCCTGCCCGCACATTCATACACCAGCCAAGGTCCAGGTCCTGTGTGGAACAGTTTAAGTGTGGAACAATTAAATAAACATAAGTGTTCCATGCAGTTTTTAACTTCCTATTTATTCAAGAACTGTATTGTACAATTCGAGAGGCATTATAGTCACCAGAGTGTTTGAAAAAATATAACTTGACAAAATAAGAAACCCAAAAAACCATTCAGTTTTTGAAGTTATCAAGTCATGGAAGGAAGAAAGTGGATTAAAAACGATGAGGTTGGGGATGGAAGGGGGTGTCATGAGTGGAGAGTTGGTTGTTGAAAGTCACAAGATAAATGCTGCATCAACAAGAAGGGCACTCGGTGGAGAGCATCCTTCCACAATGCTGACCAGTGTACGTTTTGTATCCCACTGATAGGCCGGATATGAATTCGGACATGAACTAAAATTTAAGCGCCTTGTTCTTGTTAACCAACCAACTTATCCACCAAGTTTCGTCCGAATCTGTCCATAACTTTTTGAGATATCCTGCTCCATGTCGCTTTCGGCCCGATCTCACAATGGTGAAGAATCACTCAAAAACTTCTCGGATCCAGAACCGGATGTGGATCTTCACCAAAATCGAATCATTTTGTCGGTGTCACCTTCCCAAGCTCTCCACCAAATTTCGTCTGAATCCTTCCACAAATTTTTGAGATATTTTGTTCACAAAGAAACAAATAAATAGCCAAACAAGCAAACGGACAGACAGACAGGAGTCAAAACATAACCTCCATCCACCTTCGGTGGTGGAGTTAAAGAAAATGTCACAGTTTTGGATGCTGACCCTGATGGAGAGCACACATGGACACGTCGGTTACCCAAGGATTAGTTGTTTCATTAATTATCTTTCGTTATTCGTCATTTCATTTGCAGAGAGTCCTTGGTTTCTTGTCAAGCGGTAAAGCGGTTTGCTCAGTGTGTGTGTTGGGGGGGGGGGGGGAGGAAGAATATGTTGATTCGTTTGTGTTGTCTTTTTCAGGGGGGAGAGGTGTGATGTCTTCCTCCAAGGAAACAAAATATCAACAATCAGGGCAGTCCCCCTCTCTGCTCCATTCCATCTTTCTTTCTTCACCTCCATTGGGGTCCATTCCCTCCCCGTCAGCGACTTTCAATTTTTCCTCCTTCACACAATTGGTCCATTTACCCCCCACCGCCTCTGCTCCTTTCAACAATCCCACCTTTTCCCCATCGGTCCATTACTTCCCCCTCTGCTGAGGATGGAAGGAAAACGTTTCAAAATAATTTTCTCTGAAACCACTCAATTGATAACGTTTTAGTTGTCAAACTTTTATCGTCATCGGTACTCAATGATACACCGAAAGTTTTGCATCAATTGGTACAGCGGTCTGACAGGATATTTTTAAACCTTTTAACTTCAATCCAACAGAGCTGCCGAACACGTGACCTATGACGTTTTTGCTCTCAAACCATATTTATCATCGTAAGTCGATATTTCGTAAGTTACGAAACTTTTTGGATGAGTCGGTTTGGTGACAAGAACAAGCCGATTAAATTTTAGTTCAGGAACGAATCCAATTCCAGCCTATCAGTGGGATACAAAACGTAAACTAAAGTCACCGTAAAGATACAAAACGTAAACTGAAGGCCTCCAAAGCCAGTCTGGGAATGCTCTGGGAATGTCTGAGCACTGGGAATGCTCCGTCGTGCAAAGTCCTTCCTCAGCCCACCTGAGCTCCTGACGACATACAAAGCTTTCGTCCTCAGCCTGATGGAGTATTGCTCTCCTCTATGGGCTGGTGCTCCTGCCTCTGACCATTCTCGGCTTCACGTTGTGGAAACCAATGCATTTCGGATCAATGGTATCTCCCGTGGTCAGGATGAGTCTTTGGGCCTCTCACTCTCTCACCGCAGGCAGGTCGGTGGTCGTTCTGTCTTCTACCGTCTCTTCTCCGGTCTCGCCTCACCCCCCCTCCCCCGCCATATTTCCACAAGATGCTCAAGGTCCGCCAGCAACCCCCTTCTGGTAAAACTACCAAAATCACGAACCACTGCTCACCTTCACTCTTTCATTCCTCTTTTTTCCCACCTTTGGAATAAACTTTCACACTCTCTTCAATCCCATTCTTCCCTCCAAACTTTGAAAACAGCTGTTCACAACCATGTCTTATCTTGCCCCAACCAAAACCTCGATCTCTCTACCCCTGTTAATCCACCCCAATCCCCTCAATCTTTGTACCTCAATGTTCTTGCAACGGGATGTCAGGTGTGCCAATCCGACCTCCGTCAGACAAGTGGATCTCCACATATCGAGCGAGCAAAGCTGTTGGCAGTTTAAGGACAGACTGAGTAAGACCGTGTTGGGATGTTTCACCTGAGGTTGGAAAGATGAGGAACATGCATCGTGACACACATTGCTGCAGGGGAAGGAAGGAAATGCTTCTGTGAATCCTTTAACACATGGGAAGTTCAAACTCAAAAAAATCTCCAACAAATATATCATCAGCGGCAGTGTCCGACAAACATACAGCCATCGTCTCCTTTCTTCTTTCAGGCACGAGCTTTGATTAAAATTTAATTCCTTTTTCATCCCTGAGCTTTTTGAAAAAAATTATGTGAGCTATTATTATCTCAGGTATTATTATCTTAGCTGTTTTCGAAGCTATTATTATCTTCGCTTTTGTCTTAGCTATTATCTAAGCCATTATTATGAAAGCTATGACCTCAACTTTATTATCTCAGCTGTGATTATCTGAGCAATTATCTCAGCTTTATTATCTGAGCTATTATTATCTTCACTTTATTATCTTAGCTGTTATCTCACCTTTATTATCTAAGCTATTATTATCTTCGCTATTATCTTCGCTCTTATTATCTTTCCGATTATCTGAGCGATTAATATCTTACCTATTATCTGAGCTATTATTATCTTACCTGGTATCTGAGCTATTATTATCTTAGATATGATCTAAGCTTTATTATCTAAGCATTATTATCTTAGCTATTATCTCAGCTATAATTATCTCAGCTGTTATCGAAGCTATTATCAAAGCTATTATTATCTAAGCTATTATCTGAGCTATTATTATCTTACTTATTATCTGAGCTATTATTATCTGAGCTTCATTCTCTGAGCTATTATCTCTGCTATTATTATCTTTGCCGTTTTTGAAGCTATTATTATCTTCGCTTTTATCTTAGCTATTATCTTCGCTATTATTATGAAAGCTATGACCTCAACTTTATTATCTCAGCAGTAATTATCTGAGCAATTATCTCAGCTTTATTATCTTCGCTTTATTATCTTCGCTTTATTATCTTAGCTGTTATCTCACCTTTATTATCTCAGCTATTATCTCAGCTATTATTATCTTCGCTGTTATCTGAGCTCTTATTATCTTTCCTATTATTTGAGCTATTAATATCTTACCTATTATCTGAGCTGTTATTATCTTACCTGGTATCTGAGCTTTTATTATCTCAGCTATGATCTAAGCTTTATTATCTAAGCATTATTATCTTAGCTATTATCTCAGCTATAATTATCTCAGCTGTTATCGAAGCTATTATCAAAGCTATTATTATCTAAGCTATTATCTGAGCTATTATTATCTGAGCTTTATTCTCTGAGCTATTATAATCTCAGCAATTATTAACTAAGCTCTAATTATCTCATCGATTATTCACGATATTACTATCTTAGCTATTATCTAAGCTATTATCGAAGCTTTATTATCTCAGCAATTGTTATCAAAGCTATTAACATAGCGAAATTATGTAAGCTATTATTATATAAGCTATTATCTAAGCTTTATTATCTGAGCTATTATTATCAAAGCTATTATCTGAGCTTTATTATCAAAGCTATTATTGTCTACGCTATGATTTAAGCAATTATTATCAAAGGTATTACCTAATCTTTATTATCTGAGCAATAATTATCTCAGCTATTATCTGAGTTATTATCTAAGCCATAATTGTCAAAGCTATAATCTAAGCTATTATCTTAGCTATTTTATCTCAGCTATTATTATCTTAGCTTCATTATCTAAGCTATTATCTCAGCTATTATCTTTGCTATTATCTCAGCTATTATTTTCTGATCTATTATCTCAGCTATTATCAAAGCTATTATCTTAGCTGTTATTATCAAAGCTATTGTCTGAGCTATTATTATCTGAGCTATTATTATCTTAGCTATAATCTAAGCTTTATTATCCAAGCTATTGTTACGGTTCTCAGAACCGTATGCATTCAAACATACAGGTGCCCCGAAGTTAGTTATGCCGTTAAGTATATGTGTAGACATAATCCCTCCTTGTGTATCGTGGGGTTTCGAAGGGGTGCGTTGCGATGTTTTTTTAGTTTGGTTAATAAATCTTAATGTCCCCTCCATTGTGATCCATGGTACCCGAGTGCTTGCAGCCTTCGGTTCGCTGGCAACAACGTACCACGGTCCACCTGTTGTCTCTGGAGGCTCGTTTTTCCGAGACAGAATCTTCACGTCTGCAGTTCCTATTCGGCTTCTCCAAACGCTCCAACTCTTTCTTGACGAGCCCACACTCGTGGAGTGGGCGGGCCTTGCCGGTGCCTGGCCGAGGCCCCGTCCAGAAAAGGGCTGACCCATGGGAGCCCCGTCCAATCAGGGCGGACAGTAACGTCAGTTTCACCAAGGCCCCTGCCCGCTGAGGGCGATCTATAAAGTACGACCCCATCCTCAGTCTTGAGTTCTTTGGGGGTCGTTCGTTCTGTGCTTGGAGGCCGGAGTTGGTTGGAAAACGAAGGGGTTCCCGCTGCTTGGCTCCGCTCACGTCTCGCCCCAACTACTGGTCCCAGCCCACTCGAGCTCCTCCACGGATAAGAACTCCACACGTACAGGTTTTGCCAATTAACTCTGTAGTCAAGGTCAAGGTCAAAATATACTTGTAGGCATAGCTTCAGATCTAATAGAGCTATTGACATGAAACCAACGTTAAAACGTTCAGTGAACTACGAGCTTTCAGAATGGTAGTCCCCGATTGGACGTGACGTCCCCGGAAGTGCGTCAAAATGATGTCAAAACATGACGTCATTTTTCAACTTTTTAATTTTCAGTGTTTATCATTCCATTTTGTTGGACTGCCTTCAAGGAGGTTACACACCAAATTTGACGTCAATCGGACTGACGGTTGTGACGTCATGAACGTTTTAAAATGACGTTTTTCAAATGTGCCCGGAAAAAAAGTTGCGGCGGCGAAGGTATGCGCTCTACCGAGTGCCCGTTCTAGTTGCGAATGATTTAGTTTGAAATGGGTTCTGTAAATCTGTGAAAAAATTTTTTTTTTAATATTAAAATTAAATTTGAATTTTAATATTAAATCTAAATAAATGTTAAATTTTAAAATTAATTTTAATACAGAAAATGGAAGGCCAGGTCGCAAATAGAAAACGAAAATTATTAAAGGCGATACTTTTGTTCATCACGATATTATGCAAACACTTGAAAAGAGAATTCCACAAAATAATTCGAGAAATTCCTACTTTTTGCTCTGGGCTTGCGCCCCCTCTGGAAATTACTCACGCCCCCCAGGTTAAGAGCCAATGATCAAAGCTATTATTAATTATCAAAGCTATTATCTCAGATGTTATCTCAGCTTTATTATCGAAGCTATTGTTACGGTGCCGGGACGTCGACCATGAGCACGACCGCTAGATGGAGCCGCGAGCTGGCTCGACCGATCGCCCGGAATGTAAAGGTCGTCGCCCCGGATAAGTCCGGAGCGGACGGGTCCTGACTGAACCGAAGTTCGCCAATGGACAGACCACGTGGGTAGGGTCGAATGCCAACTTTTCAATTTACCTAAGTACCCACGTGGTCCGACGACCGGGGAAGTTAACCCTCGGCCGATTTTGTCTGAATCCAGTCGCAATCGCCGACTCGGATCCGGCGTAACTGAGCAGAATTACCAAAGTCGGGCCGGACCAAATGATCAAGTTACGAACACTAATCATCAAACACGCGTCATGTCGAGCCAATGAAAGAAACACAAAACGAGCTGATACATTTAACAATTGGGGTTTATTTATACAGTAATAATGGGGAGCTAGGGAACACAGAAGAGCAGAACTATACCGAACAGTGTGACCACTCCTTGGCTTTTTTCACAAGATCTTGACTATTCGTTGTTCACCTTGACGTCTTGGTTTTCTTTTGGTTTTCTTAGCGTATAGGTTTTCTATTATCATCGCTTTTCCGAAAACCTTGTGAATTATTGGCTTTTTCATTGGCTCACCTTGGCATTTATGAAAATGAGGAGTGGTCACACTGATACCGAATGTCAGAAATGCAATGCCATATGTACAGCACACAAAGCACTTAACAGTTTTCTCCTTATAAGACTGGCCCAGGGACACACATACGCACCCACACACACCCAATAATTGGTGGCTGATGCCTTTAATGCGGACTTCAGCTCGGCCGGACAGATGAGCTCAAGCCCAGGGTCTGCCTCGGACCTTTCCACCTCGTGTGGTCTTCAAGCTGTTCGGACCGGGCACCAGCGAGGGCGAGCTGGATCCAATCACCGCGAGCCGCGATCCTTTCCGAGCTCCGGCGGATCCCCTCGCGCTCCGGACCACGTGCTGGTGAAGACCCCAATGCGTCGCTTCCCCGAAAAACCACCGACCAAGATGAGGCCAAGAAGTCGCACCAAACCGGGAACCAAGCAGAGACCGCGAAGAGCTCCACGCACCAAGAAGAGCCAGCCGAACCAATATGAGGCCATGAAGCAGAGCAACCAACTCCACCAAGCAGAACAAAAGCCACCAGAACACGAGCCCGATGAACCCCGAAGGCTCACCGAAGACTAACCCAAGACTAACCAGAACCAACCCGAGCCAAGCAGAGGGTCCCCCTCTTATCCCTCTCAGCCCCGCATCGCTTCCGGCGTGACTTATTTGCCCTTGTGCGCCGCCCCCCCCCCCGCGCAACCGCGGGTGGGGGCTGTTTACGTTGCTTTCTGCCGGACCCGCCCCAACCGTCATCGGCGTTTACGGGACGGGACCCGGGGGGGGGGGTTCTTCTTCTTCTTTGTGGGAGAGGGTCGTTCTTCTTTGCAGGGGAGGGTCGCTCTGATCGAACCCTAACTATTAAAATGAATCACAGCGCATTTACATAGATTTACCCATTAAACAATGGAAGGCGAGCTATGTATAGAACATGTACTTACCGAGATAACTGAGCTGAAGGCCCTGTCACACCTTGACGATTTAGCCAGCGTATGCAAAATTTGGCGAAAACGCTGGCACACGTCGAATACGTTATGGGTAAGTTTGTATATGGTTAAGAGCACGCTGGCATACGTCGTCATACGCTGGCTTTTTTCGTAGTACGCTGGCATACGTCTTTGTACGCTGACATACGTCGTAGTACGCCGAGGTGTTAGACAAATTTTCCATGCTTGAAATTTTTCAACGTATGCCAGCGTATGACTCACACGTTCCGCATACGCTTGGCCATAAGTTGTAGGCACGTTACGCGATCGTTGACACACGTCGACACACGTTACTTGTAAGTTACTCATAAGTCGAAACACATCGAGGTAATCGTTAGCGTACCCCAAACTTATTTCTAACCTATGAGTAACGTGTTGTCAGCACGTTACGCGATCGTTGACACACATGTCGACACACGTTACTTGTACATTACTCATAAGTCGAAACACGTCAAGGTAATGGTTAGTGTCAGTGTTCCAGACTCCCTGGATTTTTTTTTTCTTCGGCGTGACGGTGATGTTGACACTTCGATTTCTAGTGCGGTTATGATATAATATAATTAATAGGCTGCCGCTCAACGATTTAAATCATAACCGCACTAGAAATCGAAGTGTCAACATCAGCGTCATACCGAAGAAGAAGAAAAAAAAAAACCAGGGAATCTGGAACATTGATGCTAACCATTACGTCGACGTGTTTCGACTTATGAGTAACGTACAAGTAACGTGTGTCGACGTGTGTCAACGATCGCGTAACGTGCCGACAGCTTATGCCAGCGTATGCGGAACGTGTCATACGCCGAGTATGTCGAGAAATTTTCAACATGCTGAAAATTTCTCGACGTACTCGGCGTATGCCAGCGCACTACGATGTCTGCCAGCGTACTACGACGTATGCCAGCATGCTCTTAACGTATACAAAACTTACCCATAACGTATTCGACGTGTGCCAGCTTGGTTCGGCAAATTTTTCATGCGTCAGCATACGCTGGCTAAAACGTCAAGGTGGGACAGCGGCTTCACACTTCGATGTCTAGTGCGGTTATGATTTGAAGAGTCGAGCCGCAGTCGAGTATGAATAGCCTTCGCCACGTGATCGTCGGCGATATGCTGCCGCGCTATGCATAAGTTAAACTATCGTTGGGCATAGGTTGTGAACGCCGACAACACGCTCAGCATTCGTTGGTATAAGTTATCTATATGTGATTGAAACGTTCTGTGTACGTTACTAATACGTTATGCATACGTCCAACACGTTATTATACACCCAAAACTTGAAAAAAACATCAATAGTTCAGCGTACGCCAGCGTTTTACATACATTTTGATACCTTGCCATACGCTGGCTAAAACGGCAAGGTGTGACAGGGCCCGAAAGGACCTGAATGTTGAGTGTGATCGATTTCCAAATTCGCAACACTATTATTACGCAATTATTACACGATTATTACACTATGATTACATAAAGCTAACTAAGCAATTATCTAAGCTATATTATCTGAGCTATGATTATCTGAGCTATTATCTCAGCTATTATTATTATTATTATCAAAGCTATTATCTCAGCTTTATTAACTGAGCTATTACTTTCTGAACTATTATTATCTCAGCTATTATCTAACCTTGATTATCGAAGCTATTATCTAAGCTATAATTATCTTAGCTATTATCCGAGCTATTATGATCGAAGCTATTATCTAAGCTTTATTATCTGAGCTATTATTATTTTAGCAATGATCAAAGCTATTATTATCTCAGCTATTATTTAAGCTTTATTATCTGAGCTACTATCTCAGCCATTATTATCTCAGCTCCTATCAAAGCTATTATTATCTCAGCTATTATCTGAGCTTTATTATCTCAGCTATTATTATCTTTGCAATTATCTGAACTTTATTATCAAAGCTCTTATCTCTGCGATTATCTCAGCAATTACTATCTCAGCTATTATTACTTCAGCTATTATCTCGGCTATTATCTTAGCTATTATCTAAGCTTTATTATCTTAGCTATTATCTAAGCTATTATGATGCAAGCTATTATCTAAGCTTTATTTTCGAAGTTATTATTATCCAAGCTATTTTCTAAGCTTTATTATCTTAGCTATTATCTCAGCTATTATTATGTAAGCTATTATCTATGCTTTATTTTTGAAGTTATTATTATCCAAGCTGGTCTTGTCTTTGCAGTTATCTTAGCTATTCTGATCTCGGCCATTTCCGAAGCTTTATTATTTGAGCTATGATCATGAGATAGGATTATTTTGGCTATTATCTAAGCTATTATTATCGAAGCTATTATCTAAGCTTAATTATCTAAGCTACAATCTAACCTATTATTATCTTAGCTCTTATCTAAGCTATTAACTGAGCTTTATTATCGAAGCTACAATTATGTAAGCTATTATTATCGAAGCCATTATTATCTTAGTTGTTATCTCAGCTATTATTATCTCACCTATTATCCAAGCTTTATTATCGAAGCTATTGTTATCGAAGTTATTAACTAAGGTATATTATCCCAGCTATTATTTTGGGATCTATAATCTTAGCTATTGTTATCTAAGCTATATTATCTGAGCTATTATTATCTCAGGTATTATCTAAGCTTTATTATCGAATGTATTATTATCTCGGCTGTTCTCATCAGCTATAATCGAAACTATTATGATCTCAGCTTTTATCTAAGCGTTATTATCTGAGCGAGTATTATTTAACTATTATCTAAGCTATTATTATCTAACCTATTATCTAAGCTTTAAAATTTGAAGCTGTTGTTATCGAAGCAATTAACTGAGCTTTATTTTAGAAGCTATAATTATGTAAGCTATTATTATCGAAGCTATTATTGTCTAAGCAATTATCTAAGCTATTATTTTATCAGCTATTATTATCTAAGGTATTATCTATGCTTTATTATCTGAGCTATTATCTAAGCTATTATTATATAACCTATTATCTAAGTTTTATTATCTTAGCTATTGTTATCAAAGCTATTAACAAAGCAATATTATCTAAGCTATTATTATGGAAGCTATGATCTAAGCTATTCTTATGTAAGCTATATTATCTAAGTTATTATTATCTCAGGTATTATCTAAGCTTTATTATGGAAGCTATGATTATCTAAGCTGTTCTTATCTTAGCTATTATCTCAGCTATTATGATCTCAGCTATCATCTAAGCTTTATTATCTGAGCTATTATCTGAGCGAGTATTATTTTAGCGATTATCTCAGATTTATTATCGAGGCTATTATTATCGAAGCAATGATCCAAGCTGTTATTATCGAAGGGATCATCGAAGCTTCATTACCGAAGCTATTATTATCCAAGCAAATTATCGAAGCTTTATTATCTGAGTTTTGATTATGTCAGCTATTATCTCAGCTATTATTGTCTCAGCTATTATCGAAGCTATTATTATCAAAGCTATTATCTAAGCTTTATTATCGAAGCTATTATCGAAGCTATTATTATCTTAGCTATTATCTAAACTTTATTATCTAAACTACGATCTAAGATATGATCTCAGCTATATTATCTGAGCTATTATTATGAAAGCTATTACAATGTAAGGAATGATCTGAGCTTTATTATCAAAGCGATTATTATCTCAGCTTTGATCAAAGCAATTATAATCTCAGCTATTATCTAATATTTATAATCTCAGGGATTATTTGAGCTATGATTATCTTAGATATTATCGAAGCTTTATATTCCTGAAGCTTTTTGAAAAAACAGGCGGGTATTGTAATCTTCTCTGTCTGTCTGTCTGCCTACCCGCCACGCTATCTCCTCTGAAACAGATGGGCATAACTTTAACAAACTTGGTAGTTGTGATCACCACATGGCAAGAAGGTGCAAAAACACAATCATTTTTCGCCACGCCCTCTGGGGCGGGGTCAACAACCAAAAAATGTAATTTTAATATTTTTAATGAAAAAATGTACATCCAAGTTGCATGAAATATGCAACAATTTTTTGAAATTTGTTCCTCAGTTCGTGTCTCGGAATGGGAAGTTTGAGTCACAGAGGTCAAAATGGGAAAAAAAATTCAATAAATATTGAAGATTGGGTTATTCCTGGTGGAGTTTTGTGAAATCTTTCAACTTTGCTTTCGGGGGGGGGGGAGATGGGAAGCGTGGGGGATTTTAGATGGTGAGCCATGGACTTCGCTCTCGTTTCCAATATTTTTGCAGTGATTAAGGTTCAAAAGGCATCTTTTACTGCATGAATTGCAACCATGGATGAGATGCAGGGATAAGCAACGCCTGCAACCCATCGTGATTTATCATAACAATACAAAGACTGTTTATATTTATGTGACGAGGAAATAAAATATCAACAAATCAGATGAACTCATCCCAAGCTGGAAATAAATCAGTTTGTCTTCACAATCGTGCAGGACTATGGTTTAACTACAAAACACCTCTGCGGTGGTACAAAGGGGTGCACGTACCTCAGAACAGTCTCTGAGATTGAGATGCCTCAACTCCGTGCACTTGGAAGTGATTGACAGGAGACTCTCCGTCTGAAACAAGATGGGAGTACGATGTTATCCTTTAACATTGGTAAAATAATCCCCCTTCCCATCCACGGAGCACAACGAAAGAGAAAGACTCAATTCCTTAGCTTATTCCAGAATTCAGCGGTTCGTGTCGTTTCAAGGGCGAAGAACCAGTCCGAGGATCTAAAAACCATTGTGGCACCGTGCCAGCAGGGGGGGGGGTGATGTATCATGGAGGTGACGTTAAGCTGGCAATCTCCTTTGCCATCTCATTGAGATGCAAAAATCTCTCACAGGCAGCAGACCATGCAGATTAAAGAAAGGCACGATCAAGGCCACATCGACCTTCCCGAGTTCAATTGGCTATGGAAGGAAAGTAAATGAGAAATGTACGAAATTCCAGCTTCAGATGTTCCTTGTATTTAATTTTAGTTTCAAGTTTCTCATTCCGTCTGCGTTAGACTTTCAATCCTCTTGCCTGGGGGGCAAAGGAAGGGTGCATGTAGATTTCACATTGCCATTAAAAAAATCAAGATTTACTTGCAATGGTTTTATTAACGACAAAGCTGTGAGAGAGTAAAACGAACATAAACTACGTGAAGAGCTTACATCGATTCGTGTTCGGAACAGGACGAGGCGTTGCAGCCTCTGCAAGGACGAGAGCTGCCTGAATTCCCTGGGTGGTATTCCGTCACATGACGACAGGTCCAGGTCATGAAGGTTTGGGCAGAGCATGGTTACAGATTCCAAGGACTCGTTTGTGATCCAATGGCAGTTGGCCAGGTCTAGTTGCTGTAGCTGCTCAGACCACACACCCAGGAAACTGAAAAAGTAGCACAGGAAGACATTGGGATCCTGTTTTAAACAAAGCCGTGAGAGACAAGACAAACTTCGAAACCAAATTCCATCGACCCACGTTTGGAACAATGCAGGGCGTTGCAGCTTCTGCAAAAATGAAAGCTGCCCCCCCCCCAGAGTTATCTGCGGGATAAAGACCCCTATTGCTCACACACAAAGCAAATATGGTGTTCTGCAAATTAAGAGACCGAGGAACATTGAGTGATACGTAGTTTTGTGAAGATAACGTGCACTGTTCTTTGTCGGACCCATGCCCCCTCTTCCCCCCTTTCTATGCAAATAATTTTGCAATAAAAAGCGAGGATTGTGAACAGAGCTCTGAGAGAAGGAAGTTCACAACACCTCATCTTGATGTTTCTCTGTGAATTTATTTCTTCCCGTGTTCACCTGAATAAATGGTTCAACTCTCATTGGGACTGGAGTTACTGGAGTGATTCCAATGGAGGTTCGAGAAATTCCACCACAGAACAATACTGGCCTTTATCGCCTCTTCGAGGATGAAAGCGGCCCCCAACTTATCTGGGGGGTAAAGACCCCTATTGAAGACACGACTTCATTTGGCACTATTTGGAAGACACTATTTGTCCTGGCACCAAATAAGGGTATGCATCATTTAGCCGCCAATGGGCGACGAGCAGATCAGAGCCGGGGCGGTCCTTTGTAAGAAGGTGGAGCCGCGACACAAGGTCCGCCCAATGAGAGCAGGCCACGGATGAGCAGACCGCGCCCGAGAAGGACGAGGAAAGAAAAGAAAGAAGAAATAATTGCGCCCCGTCTGATCGAGCACGTTTCGGTCTGGTCTGCGTTTGACTGCATCGCGCAAATCCGAGGCATCTCGTCTGGCGCACAACTACAAGAGGTCGACCATCTCATCACTGGAGATCGCCTCGTCTCACCTCCGCTGGATTCGGCTGCCCTGGTCCGTCCTTTGGCGACCGGAGCTCCGGGAAGGGGTGGACGACCAGCCGCGCGCTCTCGGCCAGGTAGCCAGCCGTCCTGACTCCTAGCCGAACTATCCTCCTCGGATGGAGAGTCAAATAAAGACCCGGCGAGGTCCATCTCTTTTCTTTTGGGGATGTGCGTGTGTGTGTTCTTGGGCCCCGTCTGTAAGTAGGAATTGTTAAGTGCTCTTTGTTGTACATTATTTGCATTGCTTAGTCGGTTTAACTCTGCTCTTTGTGTGTTCCCTCCCTGCCTCTTGTAAATAAATATCCTTGTTGTTAAATGTTTCAGCTGGTCTCTGTGTTTTCTTCATTGGTTTAGCACGGTGCGTGTTGGGGGATTAAAAAGGCCGTTGCTGCAGTAGTTGTGCATTTGGACCGACGGGACCTCGGTAACCATCTGCTCGGGTTACGCATGGGTCGAGCACGGCAATGGCTCGTCCCGTTCGAGCTCCGTCGAGGGTGTGACATTCCTCGGGAGCTCGCCACGTGGGCCTCCAGGTATTTTGAAGTTTGGCAAATAACCCTGTCTCACGCGGTTGAATTATTGACGATTCACGGTCCTGTAAAGGACCCATACCTTCGGAGTTATCAGAAGGTACGATCTAGATTCCGGGTGTTCGGTGGAGCCGACTCCACTGCTCCATCTCGCGGTCATGCTCGTCGCCGATACCCGGCCCACAACAATATAACCTCCTTCACTTTCGGTGGTGGAGGTAAGAAAACCAATAACATTGCAACAAAGAATATATTCATTAATATAAATAATATTTCCAACAATAATCATAATAATGGAAGTATAATTTGTCAACAATAATAATGAACGTATAATTCCCACAATGGCCCAAGGGAAGCACATCTGGGCTTGGTGAAAGGCAAGCGAATGCTCCAGCAGTACAGCAGGCAGGTGTGCCACGAGGCTGTGAAGACTCATAAAAATTTGGTCCAATGGACCAGATGCACTCGTGCATCTCAAATGGTCACGTCCCATTTAAGTGGACCATATTTGTTGCAGTATTAATGGCTCGCTTTAATATAATGCAGTATAATGCAGTATAACCATGCAGTATAATGCAGCATTAATGGCTCGCTTTAATATAATGCAGTATAATACAGTATAACCATGCAGTATAATGCAGCATTAATGGCTCGCTTTAATATAATGCAGTATAATACAGTATAACCATGCAGTATAATGCAGCATTAATGGCTCGCTTTAATATAATGCAGTATAATGCAGTATAACCATGCAGTATAATGCAGCATTAATGGCTCGCTTTAATATAATTCAGTATAATGCAGTATAACCATGCAGTATAATGCAGCATTAATGGCTCGCTTTAATATAATGCAGTATAATGCAGTATAACCATGCAGTATAATGCAGCATTAATGGCTCGCTTTAATATAATGCAGTATAATGCAGTATAACCATGCAGTATAATGCAGTATTAATGGCTCGCTTTAATATAATGCAGTATAATGCAGTATAACCATGCAGTATAATGCAGTATTAATGGCTCGCTTTAATATAATGCAGTATAATGCAGTATAACCATGCAGTATTAATGGCTCGCTTTAATATAATGCAGTATAATGCAGTATAACCATGCAGCATAATGCAGTATTAATGGCTCACTTTAATATAATGCAGTATAATACAGTGTAACCATGCAGCATAATGCAGTATTAATGGCTCACTTTAATATAATGCAGTATAATGCAGTATAACCATGCAGTATAACCATGCAGCATAATGCAGTATTAATGGCTCACTTTAATATAATGCAGTATAATGCAGTATAACCATGCAGCATAATGCAGTATTAATGGCTCACTTTAATATAATGCAGTATAATGCAGTATAACCATGCAGTATTAATGGCTCACTTTAATATAATGCAGTATAATGCAGTATAACCATGCAGTATAACCATGCAGCATAATGCAGTATTAATGGCTCACTTTAATACAATGCAGTATAATGCAGTATAACCATGCATCATAATGCAGTATTAATGGCTCACTTTAATATAAAGCAGTATAATGCAATATAACCATGCAGTATAATGCAGTATTAATGGTTCACTTTAATATAATGCAGTATAATGCAGTATAACCATGCAGTATTAATGCCTCACTTTAATATAATGCAGTATAATACAGTGTAACCATGCAGCATAATGCAGTATTAATGGCTCACTTTAATATAATGCAGTATAATGCAGTATAACCATGCAGTATAACCATGCAGCATAATGCAGTATTAATGGCTCACTTTAATATAATGCAGTATAATGCAGTATAACCATGCATCATAATGCAGTATTAATGGCTCACTTTAATATAAAGCAGTATAATGCAGTATAACCATGCAGTATAATGCAGTATTAATGGTTCGCTTTAATATAATGCAGTATAATGCAGTATAACCATGCAGTATTAATGGCTCGCTTTAATATAATGCAGTATAATGCAGTATAACCATGCAGTATAATGCAGTATTAATGGCTCACTTTAATATAATTCAGTATAATGCAGTATAACCATGCAGTATAATGCAGTATTAATGGCTCACTTTAATATAATGCAGTATAATGCAGTATAACCATGCAGTATAATGCAGTATTAATGGCTCGCTTTAATATAATGCAGTAAAATGCAGTATAACCATGCAGTATTAATGGCTCGCTTTAATATAATGCAGTATAACCATGCAGTATAATGCAGTATTAATGGCTCACTTTAATATAATGCAGTATAGCCATGCAGAATAATGCAGTATTAATGGCTCGCTTTAATATAATGTAGTATAATGCAATATAACCATGCAGTATAATGCAGTATTAATGGCTCGCTTTAATATAATGCAGTATAATGCAGTATAACCATGCAGTATAATGCAGCATTAATGGCTCGCTTTAATATAATTCAGTATAATGCAGTATAACCATCCAGCATAATCCAGTATTAATGGTTCGCTTTAATATAATGCAGTATAATGCAGTATAACCATGCAGTATAATGCAGTATTAATGGCTCGCTTTAATATAATGCAGTATAATGCAGTATAACCATGCAATATTAATGGCTCGCTTTAATATAATGCAGTATAATGCAGCATAACCATGCAGTATAATGCAGTATTAATGGCTCACTTTAATATAATGCAGTATAGCCATGCAGAATAATGCAGTATTAATGGCTCACTTTAATATAATGCAGTATCATGCAGTATAACCATGCAGTATAATGCAGTATTAATGGCTCACTTTAATATAATGCAGTATAATGCAGTATAACCATGCAGTATAATGCAGTATTAATGGCTCGCTTTAATATAATGCAGTAAAATGCAGTATAACCATGCAGTATTAATGGCTCGCTTTAATATAATGCAGTATAATGCAGTATAACCATGCAGTATAATGCAGTATTAATGGCTCACTTTAATATAATGTAGTATAGCCATGCAGAATAATGCAGTATTAATGGCTCGCTTTAATATAATGCAGTATAATGCAGTATAACCATGCAGTATAATGCAGTATTAATGGCTCGCTTTAATATAATGCAGTATAATGCAGTATAACCATGCAGTATAATGCAGCATTAATGGCTCGCTTTAATATAATTCAGTATAATGCAGTATAACCATGCAGTATAATGCAGTATTAATGGCTCGCTATATGCTACTTGTTGTTGTCAAAAGAAACACGTGGTTCGAGCCAAGCGCGTACTTTTTGTCATGTATTGATGACGAGCAAATACAACTCGTCGCTCCGGTGACAGAGAAAATAAAAGGGGTGGGGGCGTGAAAGTGGGAGGGAGAGCGGAGGCAGGTGTAAGGTGAGAGAGGGAGAGGAGGCAGAGAGGATGAAGAAGTCGGAACTAGGAAGGAGGAGGGGAGAGCGAAAAAGGACAACCTCACCAATCGTTATTCACTGTGGGAGGGAGGTGTGAGAGACACACACACACACATAGACAAACAGACAGAGACAACGAGAGAGCGACAGAGGTGTGGGAGGAGAGTGCTGCATGTTATAAGGAGGAGGGAGTGAGGAGGGGACAGAGAGTGAAAAAGAAGGGGAGGGGGGGGAGGAGGAAAAAACAAAAGAAAGGGGTGAGGGGTGGAGATGGGGTTAGCAAAGAGAATGATAGATGACACACATGACCGAACACAAAAAAAACTCATGCCAGAACAGCTGAACACACAACGACACAACAGAGTTTAAAAATTAATCCGTTGGCACATCAGCAAAAAATTTGATATTTCAGTTGCAGAAGATTTGTGGGAAAAATGAACCAAAAGCAATCACTGAAAACATTGAAGTCCCGCGCACGTACGACCTAATGATCCCATCGAGCGTAAACATCAAAAACAAAGCGTTGCGACCAGATATGATACTTGGGTACAAAAAAAAACAAGAGAAGAAGGCATTGCTAATTGACGTGTTAAGAGCAATGATTTTGGACTGACGATGCAGAAATCAAGAAAATGACCAAATATCCCAAAATCATGGAAGCTGAAGAATGCCAAAGTTGTTCCAGACGGTTCACCGAAACCCAGGCCATCGATTACTAACTTTGCATTCAATTACTCACTCTTTAAGGACCGTAGGACTGAATCTTCCATCGTTTCCAGTCCATGAGAGACCGAGCGAGCGAACATGGGTGAGACGAGGCTTCAAAGCGAGAAGGTCCTCCTCGCAGAGAGATGGCCAGAAAGGCTTGAGGTCCACGTGTTTGTACATGGAAGGGTTGTAGCAGCAGTCGCGCAGGGTACGGCTGCATTGAGCGAGGCAGCACAGCTCAGGGAGCGTCAGGTGAGATAAAATAAGTTCGATAATCTGTCGTGGAAGTAAGGCAGCAAAAAAAATCGATTTCATTATCAGTGCATCAACCTGACCAACTGTCACTGTCAAGATAGTCAAGGATGTCCATCAAATGATAAACCAGTCACCCTTGAAACAACCCAGGTAACTACTAGTGAAGCCATCAAGGCTTCCAAACACAAACAGACTTGGACAGCCATTTCAATGTTGACGCCATCGTCTGAAACCATACTGAAATCAAACAATGACATGATGTGATCTGGAAAACCAAGCTTTAAAAGAAGAAGAAAAGATGACGAGTGGGGGTTCACATGCTCACCTCGAAAGGTAAAAAGTCAAAGTATCCATGATTTGACAAGGGGGAAAGCTTCTGTTCCTCTTCATCTTCCGCCATCTGTTTCACCATATCTCGTCTCCTCCTTCTTTCCATCCTGTTTTGTTTCTGTCCAAGTTTTTCTGACCCAGCAAGACCTTCACTCTTGATCTTCTTTGGTTGCATAAGGTTCACCGGGATACCGGACAGAACAACAGCGCCCAGTTCCATGCGGTAAAAGCTCAGGGGGTAACTGAACTCCAGACGGAGGATGTTCGTCGCAAAACCCGGTGGTTGTATCGGTGGGGAAAACGTGAATGGGTCGTTCGGTGGAAGATTGGGGTCCACAGGGCCGGACCACAGCGTCTGCCACCTGCATGGTACATCCCCAATGTCAGCCTTTTGAGGAGTGTCCTTTTGATTTTACCATGAAGTAGACATTGTGTATTCGGGTGTGGCTCATGTCGTACAACATCTCCAACGTGATACAAACGGATGTGTAAAAGGACATCACTCACATTATTAAATAAATTAACAAATAAATGAATTAAACTTTTTTCATTCCTGAAAAATGAATACGCATTTCACGGGGGGGGGGTGTGGGGGTTGGGGGGTGGTGAGGAGCAGAGGATCTGGTGATTGACAATCGGTAGTTGTTGGAAAGAAGCGACATTTTAAAAACATACAGGTAGTGGACAAAAAACATGGAAACACCTATGTAAAATCACTTAACAGGACGTTGGGCCACCACGAGTGGCTAGGACGGCCTATATGTGCAGCAGCATAGAGTCCACCAGGGTCTGGCATTCTTCAGGAGGGATGCGGCACCATTCTTCCACGAGAGAGTCAATCAACTCACACCGATTTGATGGAGGTGGAAAACGCTCTTAGACGTCATTCCTCAATATTCCATCAATACTCGATTGGGTTCAGATCTGGAGACTGAGAAGGCCATGACACATGAATAACATCAGTGTCATGCTCATCGGATCATTGGGGGATCACACATGGACCAAGCACTCAGGGCTGTATCATTCTTTATGTTAGCACCACACGTGCAAAAAGGAAGAAGGAATCAAAGAAGAAGAAATCATCTGTTTATGGAGAAGATTGTGAAGGATGATCCATGTGACCATATCAGATTTCTCCACTGATCGATCGTCCATTGCCTGTGCTCTTTGTACCACTGCACTCGCAAACGTGCATTGCCAGGTGGGATGAGCGGTTTGTGCGCTGCAACTCGACAATGGTCCTCTGTGGATCTCTTGGTGGACCGTTTTTGATGAAACTGGCTGCTCGTGCCCCAGGTTCAAAGTTACAGTCAATTGATCAGCAGTTGCTCACCTGCTTTGCCTTGCACTTCTAATTAATGCACGGATACCACGATCCTGGAGTATACACTTCCGGAGTATACACTAACAGCTTTGTGTGGTGTTTGTGTGGTGTGTGGTGAATTTTGCATGGTGTTTGTGTACTGGTGTGTTACCTAATTAATTAGAGACATAACTGGAACTGCCACTTTAAAACTGCAGGCAGTGATGACCGGGTACCAAGACGTCACGCTTTGATGCAACCCCGCTTTGATTGGATACATGACCCTGACCCGTGACGTTTTTTGTATTATTACTTATTATTGAATTGAATTAAAAATGGGATTAAAAAAATTCAATTCAGATCAAATGAAAGACCAAGTCGGTCCAGTTCTGCATTGTGGGAATAAGAAGGAGCTCGAACAAGGAAAAAGCAAAGTTGAAGTCATCAGGAGGAACCTGGATAGGATTCACATTTCAGCTGCTAGTTCTCCACCCTCAAACCCATCCAGGCACAGCCAAGAGAGCCTTATTTAAAAAAAAAACTTGAGAAATAAATAAACTCTCGTTGTGGAGGATGGCCGTCACAACCACAGTCAGAGAGGGCTTTGACTGCCCATTCAACCAGAGACCCCGCTGACCGAGCAGTCGTCCACCTCACCCAAAACTCGGCAAGCCTTTCAGCTGAATGAAAGGGAACCTCAAATCCACGGGCCGAAAAGATTAAACAGAAAAAAAACATATGGAGCCTTGAACTCCAACAGGCCCAACAAGACCGTGCTTGGAGGAACGGGTCCCGCCTTCTCAAACTTGAATCAGAAGCAATTATGTTACCTGCTCGCCATGCCGAAGTCCTGGGGAGGTCAGGAACAAAACTAGGAAAGGTGTGGGGGAGGGAGGGAGTGAGGTGGTGGCAAGGAAGCATGAGTCTAACTTCCTGCCCGGTGGACAAGGCCTACCAGACAGGAGGAAGGTCGGGGAAAAGTAGGAAGGGAAAGATGACCGAAAACACAAGACGAACCGGAGAAAAAGTAAAAGATAAACAAACAGATGAGATCGGGTGAAAATAAAGAACGAAGAATAAATACAAGGCTAACAAGCTCCTAAAAGGGGGAACCAACTCATCATGGAGGTTTTCCTCTTGCAGCCACGCGAGCCATAATTATAGGCAACCAGGCCTGTGCAGCATTTTATACATGACCCGAAGCATGATGGGATGTCTGTTGCTGGGCACATGGGCCACACCTGTGTGGAAGCAGTTCCTTAAAACATACTCTCATTTACCCAGGGGTTTCCAATATTTTGTCCTCCACCTGAAGATCAAATGTTAGAAAAACCAGGTAACTAGTCCATTCATACAACGAAGATGTTATTGAAATCACGTTACAATCATGTAAGACCAGTCAGAGGCTCAACATACTCCCAAAGCAAATGATAATTGGTCATTTCATCCCTTTTGGACTCACGAGCATAAAGACTTCAAAACCCGTCAGAGATTTCAACCAAAAGGGTCATTGGTACCTGGCCACATCAGAGTCTTCACCTTCATCCCATGACTTGGCCAGAATCCGAACGACATATCTGGGGTGGTACGTCTCCATCACCGAGACCCTGGTCGGGAAGACGGGCTCGTAGAAATACAACTCGATGAAATCCTGGCTTTTAAACCACTCGGGATTCTTGGGACAACGTCTGGGTGTCCATCGGGACAAGCGGTCCCACCACACCCCGTATGTTCTTGGCAAGGCCACGTGCATGAAGTCCCAGGAGAGGGAAAATATGTTCGGTGGACCCGTCAGGTTGCTGATGGAATTGTATCCTCCATACTGGGAGCTCATGTCCAGAACTTGTCTCACGTTTTGAGACAGTTCGAGATGAGACGACTGTGGGAACAAACCTTCAGGGTCTTCCTGCAGTCCGGGTGCATCTCCACGCCGTTGGTTTCTCCAGGTCCTGTTGAACAGGAAGTGCAGAGCAGGCTCAACATGGAAGTGTATTACATCCAGTAGATGGAATAAAATCCACAATCTTGATCCAGTACACGAAGATCACGTGGTCGTTTATTTATTGCACCTATCAGGAACTCAGATTATGTCATCACTTTTCCCATCAATGTATCACGCAAAAACCTACTCTCATCCTACCATGGTCCTTTTTACTCGTTAAATGCTGACAGATCTTCGAAAATCTGCATGTGCCACCCTAATTGATTTCCAACATCAAACATTTACAGCTTTAAAAAAGGTGTTGAGCATAAAACCATCGCACCACAACCACAACAATTCAACCATCTCACACAACTGCTACAAATGCTGCAACCACAGTCACCATCAAGGCCGTCCACCATTGTCCTTTGAAGATATTGGGGAACAATATCGGGATATCGGGGAACTTTTAAGATATCGGAGAAATCAGTAAACATAACCGTTCTGGATAAAAAGGTGAAAAAACAGATCCCTGCAACTACAGACCAATCAACCTTCTCCCAATCATCAGCAAGGTCATGGAATCCATCATCGCTTCAGATATTAAATCCTTCCTCTTTACCAATGGTTTAATTTCCAATCATCAATTTGGATTCAGACCAAGTCACTCTACCCTGGTCTGAATCACAGTCACAATCACAATCACAGTCACAATCACAATCACAGTCACAATCACAGTCACAGTCACAATCACAATCACAGTCACAATCACAGTCACAATCACAGTCACAGTCACAGTCACAATCACAGTCACCATCACAGTTACCCATCTTTGATCAGATTTAAAAATAAAATGAGTGACACGTTCTCTCCATCATGTGATCTACTTTTGCCAAGTTTGAACAGAATCAGAACGGGCAAGTCGGAGAAATGGTTGGGGACACATTTAAGGAACAAAATGGCCGCCAGTCGACCATCTTGGATCTGATCTCAAAAACATTAGTGACGTGAATCTGTAAAAGCCATCATTCCTCATATGTGTGTTTCCAGTTTGATCAACATCGGTGAATGTATGTCCGGGAAATGGTGGAGGACGTGTTCAACGTTCGGTTTGTTTATAACTAAACCCCTCCTTCTCCAACCCTCCCTCACTCCTCTTCTCCCCTCCCTCCCTCCTCTTCTCCCCCTCCCTCCTCTTCTCCCCCATCCTCTATCTCCCTTCCTCTCCTCCCTCCTCTTTCTGCCCCTCCCTCCTCTCTCTTTCCCCCTCCCTCCTCTACCCCCCCTCCAACCTCTCTCTTTCCCCTCACTCCTCTCTCTTCCTCCCTCCCTCCTCTTCTCCCTTCCCCCTCCCATACCCCTCCCTCCTCTTCCCCCCTCCAACCTCTCTCTGCCCTCCCTCCTCTCTTTCAACCTCCCTCCTCTACCCCCTCCAACCTCTCTCTGCCCCTCCCTCCTCTTCTCCCCCTCCCAAACTTAATGTTTCCCTCAGTGAAGTGACCGATTGTATTTGCTCGAATATAAATATCATGAGCAAGGAAGAAGAAGAAGAAGAAGAAGACGTGATCTGACTGACGAGCAGAAGGAAGATCACCTCAGGCTAATGATGGAGTGAATGGAGCAGAATGTTCGTGAAGAACAACATGACGTCATTTAATTAAATACCTCAGCGAAGCAATGATTACTTTTTCTGCTACATCCGATATTTAGATTTCCCGCACTGAAGAAACCCCGGTCCTTACCGTAACGAACGACGTCGACCTCCAATTCGGTTCATTATTGTTGTGTCCAGAAGGGAAACCGAGGTGATGTTCAACCACCTGGAAGGTTCAGGAAAAGGGAGGGAAGACGAACACGTTGTGAGGCCTCCACGCCTCCTGTATCAAGGCCGAAGGTCTTTTCAAACAAAGCCCGTGACCAGGAACACGTGATGAGAAGTCCGTCGCCGTTGACTCCGCCCCCAACGGACGGAAATGGCGTCTTGTTCCGTCCAGATGACGTCATCACGTTCTCACGTGGTATCACTCAAAAATCTTCTTTAATCTTTTCAGAGTAAATTTTACTCGTGAAATTCTTTCCAAGATCTACGAAAATCTAGATTTCCCACACGTCCCGTGTTAAATACGTGTGCTGATCTTTGTCAATAAATGAAACGTGTGAACTGGCCCGCTGGCCCGTCGTGCCTGTGTGACATTCTACACTTACTCTCTTTACCTTCGCATTCTGCGAAAGGTTATGTTTTGGTCGCTGTGTATTTATTTATTTGTGAATATGTGTGTTTGTTTGTTATTCGCATAACTCAGAAAGTATAAAACCGAATTGCATTAAATTTGGTGGGATGATTCGTGAGTATCCAAGGACGATTTGATTAGATTTTGGGAGCGATCGGGTCAAAGGTCAAGGTCAAGGTCATGAAAAGGTCAAAAACACTCTTTTGAGCATAACTTCCTTCATAATACAGCTATCGACATGCAACCACCGCCATATTGTTCCATGACGAGATATCTTTCGGATATGTAGTGTCGGATTTGACGTAACGTCATCGGAAGTGCGTCTAAATGACGTCACAAGATGACGTAAATTTTCAATTTTCGATCTCATCAGTTTTGATCATTCCGTTTTGTAGGACTTACCTTAAGGACGTCACACACCAAATTTGACTTCGATCGGACTGACCGTTATGACGTCATTGACGTTTGAACATGACGTTTTTCAATTGTGGCTAAAATGTCCTGATATTTTACATTCAAATATCTATATAATTTATAAAGCAAAGTCTCCCAAATCCAGGCATTAGGATCAGTACCAAAATATCTGTTTATTGATGTACAGGTTTTGGCATTTAGTCAAGGTCAAGTCAATTAGTCAAGACTCTGTAGTCAAGGTCAAGGTCACACTCAAGGTCAAAATATACTTGTGGGCATAGCTTCAGATCTAATAGAGCTATTGACATGAAACCAACGTTAAAACGTTCAGTGAACTACGAGCTTTCAGAATGGTAGTCCCCGATTGGACCTGACGTCCCCGGAAGTGCGTCAAAAGATGACGTCATTTTTCAACTTTTTTATTTTTCAGTGTTTATCATTCCATTTTGTTGGACTGCCTTCAAGGAGGTTACACACCAAATTTGACGTCAATCGGACTGACGGTTGTGACGTCATGGACGTTTTAAAATGACGTTTTTCAAATGTACCCGGAAAAAAAGTTGCGGCGGCGAAGGTATGTGCTCTTCCGAGTGCCCGTTCTAGTTTTACAATTGGATTTCTCACCAACCTTGTCCTGCGACGGTTGAATTTGGATCGAGAATGTCACTGACTGGGAATCCTCCATCGTGCAAAGTCCTCACTCGGCACACCTGAGCTCCTGATGACAGACAAAGCTTTCATCCACAGCCTGATGGAGTCCTGCTCTCCTCTCTGGGCTGGTGCTCCCACCTCTCACCTTTCTCGGATTCACGCTGTGGAAACCAAGGTATTTAGGATCATTGAGATTTCCCACGATGAGGCTGAGACTTTGGGTCTCTCACTCTCTCACCGCGGGCAGATCGGTGGTCTTTCTGTCTTCTACCGTCTCCTCTTTGGTCTCACCCCCCCCCGCCCTGCTCTGACCCCCCATATTTCCGCAACGTGCTCAAGGTCCGCCAACAACTCCCTTCTGGTAAAACTACCAAAATCAAAAATCTCTGCTCACCTTCCCTCTTTCGTTCCTCTTTTTTCCCGCCTTTGCAAGAAACTCCCACACTTTCATAAATCCCACTCCTCCCTCCAGGTGTTTAAAACAACCGTTCATCACCATCTCTGATCTTCCTCCATCCAAAATCACGACCTTTTCTTCCCCCATTAATCCACCCCAAACCCACCTCCTTCAAACTCCCTGCTTTCCTTCCTGAAAGTCCCTGTGGTGTCCATCTTGTTTACCCCGTGTTCTCTGCCCCATCCCTCTTCCTTCCACAGATCTCCTCATGTCCCTCTTCCCCACTGTTTTGTCCTTCCGTCTCCCGCCCCTCTTGTCTCCTGCTCCCCTTGTTGCACGTTCTTTGTGTTTGCTCTCATATGAGCCTCGACATTGTTCACAAAAAAATTAGTTTGGTGTGAAACTTCATCAGATTTAGTGAATTTCAGTGATTTTGAGTTGGGGTCCCACAAGACCCCAGTTGGTAAGATTCGGTTGTAAATATGTTGGAAGATGAGGGTCAAGTTAAGGTGAGAAACTGAATTCACATCTTAAAAAATGAAAAGGGTCGTTGGACTTTGATACAATTAATTAAGTAGAAAAGCGTAAACTTCGACTTTGATATAATTCATATTCGTCAATAAATAACTATAATCAGATTAAATTACCAATTTGCATTAACCTCGGAAAGTAATCAAAGATTAAGGCTGAAGCTATTGGGAAAAAAACAAACAATATAATGGTAAACACCTGTGCACCTGATCATGAGGACCAACAAAGAATAAACCCTGACAGGTGATGTGAGAAAATCTCCCGGACAGAGCGCGTTTTCTCCATCGGAGCCGCTCGTGAATCCCGGGGTGTTCGCTTGGTGATCTTCACCGGAGAGTCCTCGGGTCATCCTGCACCGTGTGGTACTGTAAGTACAGTGTGTAAAAGGAAAGTATGCTGTGGTACACCAGTCAATCACATGACAAACCAAAACAGACCAGGAAACACAAGAAAAGTTCCGGGTCCATTAGATCAGTTGATAACATATTTGTGCCTGGTGTTGGCTTTATGGCGACAGTCGTGAGCTTGGGATCCCAGGGCCCTGAGTTCAAATCCCCCTTTGCTGTTGAATTAATACCAGGTGGGGTTGACTCAGCCTGTCATCTTTCTGAGTTTGACACAATGAGTGGCAGCTTGATGGTGTCCTTTGATGGAGTGGTGACCCATCCAGGATTGT